>NC_041335.1:35887205-36087205 GCF_004354835.1 Perca flavescens
AGCTAGCTAACCGGAGCTGAACCGTCTCTGACTGGAGCCGCTTCTCAGAGCTAACGGTTGCTAACCAAGCCTTCAGTTCTCCGTGCCTGTTCCATTAACTGTATTTATGGACCTGAGCCTTAAATTTGATTAAATTGGCTGTAAAAGTTTTAAACTACAACTCAGAGTTGTTTGAATGACAGAAATCTGATCAGATTAGATCTTAATGAGTGCAACAGGACATACTGTATATAGTACACTACCCTGAAATTGTGTCAGATGCCGTGTAGTGTCGCAATATTTTCATCTGTATCTGTGACATCTTTTTGTCTAATTTGTAGGTAAATAGTTATTTCTTTCTAAATGATCTGATAAGCTTATGTAGTCACTGTTTTCACCTTCGTTTGACTAGTTTATAACTGAACCCATTATTACTAAACCCAGCCATTACACGCAGCAGTCACACACCTACATACAACATACAACATACATCACAAAACTTGGTGGTTTTGGTTGCAAATCCTGCTGGTTTATCCTCCGTTTTCTTTGTGCTTTCTTTTGGAAGGCTGGCTGAAGTCGCCACATGCCGGCTAATTATTTAGCCTGAGATAAACGCTAGCTATCAGTGAACAGAATTGACGTGGTGGCCGGTGTTCAGATGCTCCGACGTGCAGACAGCAGAAGAACAGATGAAAGTAGTTGCCGGTATCACCAAAACGAAGACTGAAAAACAGAAACTATTTTGGTACAAACATTTACCCGCCATGTGGCGGACACTCCTCTGAGATTTACTCGCCAAAAAGTTAAATTTACCCACATGTCGCCCTTAGCGAATGTTAATTTTGGACCCGGTTTACAAGTTTAAAAACATCATTGTACGGGGCTTGCTAAGAATGAGACATAACTTTGAATCATCTTAAAAATCACGAATATAGATGTTGCAAACACCACGTTTGACCCAGATTCATGCAGCAAAACAGAATGCTCAATGTGTATTGATTTCCATGTTTTGGTTACCATCTGGTTCAGACAAATGAAAAAGAAACAGGCATATCAAGTTTGCATGCTTTTTTGTTTCTATTGTTGGTGTATTACAGGCAGGATTGCAGTTTGGGAGTGGATACAAAAGAGCTAGGAGGGTGAAGTAGTGACAGTCACTCCCATACGGATGACGTCAGACTGTGACACGTGCAAATACATAAAAAATACCTATCAAAGGCGCCTGTGTAGCTCACCTGGTGGATCGGGCGCCCATGTGCGGAGGGCTCAGTCCTCTACGCAGCGGCTCAGGGTTCGAGTCTGACTTGTGGCCATTTGCTGCATGTCTTCCCCCTCTCTCTCTCCCCCCTTTCCTGTCTACAACTGTCCTGTCTGTTAAAAGCTAAAATGCCCAAAAAATGATAAATAAAAAAAAAGAAAGAAATCAAGATTTACACTTTGAGGGATTAAGAATAATCGATTAGTTGTCAACTATTAAATTAATCGCCAACGATTTTGATAATTGAATAATCGCTAAAAATTCTCCTATTCCAGCTTGTTAAATGTGATTATTGTTCTAGTTTCTTCTCTCCTCTGTGACAGTAAACTGAATGTCTTTGAGTTTGGGACAAAACGAGACATTCGAGGACGTCATCTTGGGCTTTTGGAAACACTGATCCACATTTTTCATAATTTTTTGAAATCGATTAATCGAGAAAATAATCAACAGATTAGTCAACACTGAACATAGTTTCATCCCTCAATATATTGTTGAAAATGCTGTACATCTTTGTCTTTTTTGGTACTAAACGTCACTGAACCTTGATGTAATCTGCATACGGTTTATTGAAGTACAGAAAATCTAATGAGAACCCCATTTTAGGCTGATTATGATTTCCGTTGGTACATTAGTTTATCTTTCACTTCCCCTCCTCACATTCTGGGATGTTTTGTCTCGGTCTAGGTTTTATGGTAAGCTGCTACAGAGCCTGATGGACTGCGATGAGGACACAGTGGACCGCATCAGGACCAGCATGGTGTCGCGGCTCGGCCCAGAGATGACCATGCTTATTCAGCTGCTGCAGAACAAGCCCTGCCCGTCCACTGCTGTGGCTGCAGCTGCCGCCATCCCGACTGGAGTGGAAGGCCGTGGGAGCTGGCGCTGGTCCATGGGTCCCCATATGTACAAGATCCAGCCTAATCTGCGAAACAGAGACTCTGCCAGCCATTTTGGCAAAAAGCGCTCTGCCAGTGACAGCTCCTAACTTCCACACAGATTCAGAAACTCCACAAAAAAACCATCATGAAAGCTCCTCTGTTCCCTAGGGGTGGTAAAACTCCGCTAGACTGGAAGTCACAGAAACATGCACCTCTAGGGAATGCGGTGAGAGTAGATATCAGAGTTTGATTGTTGTTATGTTGTATATCCTACACTTTAGGCTTGAGAGAACCCCCCTTCCATCGAGTCCGCTCACAGTTAGTGTCGAACATGTGGCTGTTGCATCTGTGCGACGAAGCGTTCCTGTTCACTCTTCTTCACCTCATCCAACAGAGATGAAGCCTTGAGAAGTCGTTTGAAGCCAAGCATAAAACGTAAAGAAAAAAAAAAAAACAGCCATAGTGGTTAACGCCTCGAGAGCACACGTCTGTACTTTTAAGAAGACAAAAACACAATCTCATAACCCCAACATTTGTTCATGAATAGAAACCAGTAGTCGGATTATTACTAGTTCACCGATAGGAATGGGAAATTATTGGTAGATGTAGTTAACATTTCAGCGATGAGACCTGTCAAATTGTGAGCATGAGATGTGGAAATGAGTTTCATATCTATTTCCGGTTAAATTTACTGTACACTAAGTTATCTGAGACAGCCATAGCTCGCCCTCTAAAAGAGAGAGTGCTCACTACGGAGCAAGGTCCAAGGGGTTTCGTGATAACCTTTGAGAGGTTACCTTAAACTGACCAAAAAAACTTCAAACTGCCCTGAATGCTATTCATGAAATACCCAAATAGTGTATAGCTATAGAGCACTTATTAGGGGTGTCACGATTTTCATTTTAAAATAGAGTTTAGAGAGTTTTAGATTTCCACTATCGAAATCAGAAGCAGGATCAGCGATTTCACCAGTAATTTGACTTGCGCAAGTGCGAATACAAAACAAAACAGACACAGTGTAGCTTACCGGGTGGTAGCTTGCAGCTAAAGACACAGGGTAATGTTAGCTTACCGGTAGCCTGTAGCTGCTATTTTCCAGACACCGTGGCCACTGCCGGAGATAACAGATAAAAAAATCAGAACCTACTGTCCTGAAGTCACCGTGTGGAAACATTTTGTCTTCCCTGTGAGTGAGTTAGGGAAACAAACAACGAAGGTAAAGCATGTGGGCTCCAACGGGACTTCCAACACAATCTCACTCCCAGCACGTCCAAAACTGACGCTTAGTCAGGGGCCTTTGTCATTTGTTACTGGAGCAACTTTAGTGTCTCAGTCAGATGTAGGGGGCTTTCAACTAATCAACTACCTAAAAAATTAAACACAACCCATCCGCGGCGATATTTAACACTCTGGTTACCCATTTGGTTACCCATTTTTCAGCATGCATGGTAAAAACACTTAGTTACGGTTAGGGAAAGATCATGGGTCGGATTACAAAATGCACATTTAAGTGACACGTGGGACAGGAAACGAATCCCGGTCTCCTGTGTGACAGTCCTGTGTTGTTTGACACATCCACCACCCCAACCTGCCTTCTTACGCTGATTTTCAGTCCTTAATACCACTCCCTACCATTGTTGCTCTTGTCGTCATCCTACGGCGCGACGGTTCCAGCTGCTGCTCTGCCCGGTGCGTCCCGTACAGACGCTAAAGGGTGCCTTGTGCGTCGGTATCTGACGCTGAGAACCACTGACCAGACGTCAGTGTTTGACGCTTGGTAAACTAAAAGGTGCTTTCAGTTGCACTAATTTTGGAAAAACTCAAACTGTTGTTGTAAAGTACCGTTCTGCCATCTAGTGGTTCACGTATAGTCCTCTTTAAACGAACCAAACTCGGTCCAAAGTGGTTAAAAAAAGTCGACCAACAGAAAAGAGACTTGGTTCTTTTTGCTTTCACATTGTCAGCTTACTTGAAAGAGGACTCACTTCTCTTTCCGATGGGGCCTCAGGGCTAAAAGGGCAAAAGGCAAAACAAACCTGAAACGTGTCGTATTCACAATGCACAGGTCAAGAAAAATGCAACGCGGACTTGAAGCGAACCGTACTCAAACCACCTCCAGAAGAGGTCTTAGTACGGTTCGTTCCAGAGGGGTCTGAGTCCCTTTGGAGTGTTCACATATGTAAACATCGATGAAAAACTAACCATTGGTTCCAAAAGGGGTCCAAGTCCCTTTGGAGTGTTAACATATACCCAAGCAAAATGCTGACTAATGTCTTGAGTTCCTTTGAAGGGCTGAAACGGACCAAGTGTAAAAAGAAATGCCCTTATTTTGGCTTTTCCTTCAATGTTTTAAATTGAAAATCAAATTCAATCGTGACCTTAAAATGGAAAGTAAAATAGAATCATGGATTTGGAGAATCGTGACACCCCTAACTAGCACTTCTACTTGTTTGTTTTCTGATGGCGGATGTAGCCATGGTTGTGTGTTTTTAAGCCATCATCCTGCACATAAGGATTATCCAGGTCATGGCCAAGTCTAAACCATCAGAAAAGAAAAAGTCCATTTTGCATATCTTGTATCCAGACACTTGTAATGCATACGACTGTTGAAGCTCTACGGTTTATGTGGGACCATGTTTAGTGGAATCTGTATCCATGTTCTTATTAACTGAGCGTGAAGCAGTAGTGTATGTGCAGTAGCTGATTAGCACGTTCACCGGTGAGACTGAGAGGCAGCCATCTTCTTGGACTGATGATCGTCTTTCTCTGCGGTGAATAACGTGACATACACACTGGTTTCCAGTGTCGAGATTGAGAGTGACTATTTAAAAAAGAAAAAAAAATATGCCTTGTTGTAATGATATTTATTTTCCTACAATATTATTTAATGTTTTTTTTATTTTATAAATGGCATTATTGTAGTTTTAATTAGTTGATAGATTTTAAAAAAGCAGTTCAGTCACGGCTCCTATTTGAACCTATATGAGCTCTATGCCAAAAAAAAAAAAAAAAGAAGTGAGCCGGCACTCTGGTGACTGAATGGGACCCTTGTCATGACTCTGTGCTGGCCATAGGGGAACAATGTTGGTCATTCACGCCCGGGGGATGTACTTTATGGGTGTTAGAAGGGACCACAACAAAAACGATAGCTTCACTTTGACACACTTTCTGGTTGAAATTAAGGTTGTCATTGCAGCTGCTAGATGCGCTTGTTCAGTGCTAGGGGGGGTGGGTGGTGGTTAGGGGGATTGTGCACATTTTGATTGTGCACAGATTGAACAGGTATAATCACAGGAAAACAAACACCAGTATCAAGTTTTTTTTTAAATGGTTCTGCATTAGTTTGCGGTGCTTATCTGCGCACACGCTGGAATAAATGTTCCTTAAGATGGCTACATACATGTAGATTGATTCTATATCGTAGCTAGCGTCAGTGATTATCGCCATCTCTTGCATTTATTTCCTGTTATTTCATTTTATGTTTTTTTCTTTTTTATACAGTAGAAAACTAGACAGGAAAGATGCATCATGTGAGTACATCCTGTGGTATCTGTATCTGCGCTAGTCCTCGGTCGCAAAGTCGTTTTTTTAAAGCCCCCAAAGACAAATCTTTTTCATAACATTAAATTTAAACACGCACCAATCAAAGCTAACATTCATGAAAAAACCATGCTTAGTTATTATTTTATCATCCAAAACTTAGATAATCTGCTTAATCAGGACTGTGTGGGTGTGGTTTGTGATGTTGGGAGTAATTCCTCTACTTTTGGTAGTAAAATGTAGAAATGCAACAACGGTAATTACTTTTCAAATGAAATAACGCAATTACAGTTACACAATAAGAATTCATTTTAAATGGGCTTGTTACTTTTGTCTTGATTATCGTAGCAAACAATTTTCCAGTTTATGATCTAATGTCACCCGACCTTACGGCGGCGCACAATGCACAAAATGTCCGACAGTTGAGGCAGTTGAGCTGGCTGTCCTGTAAATATAGACATTATTTATAAGAAATTAATGTCAGATTCCTGAGAAAACAGTTATTTCATTTTACTCTGCAAAAAGAGTATTAAAAACGGTCTTTTGTTGCATTATTTGACAGTTGTTTTGCCCCACACTGTACCACAGCAACACTAAAATACTACTTTCCCAAATAACTTTTATATGCAGTAATTGGTAAATAAATGTAATCACTTTTCAGAGAAGCTACTAGTCACTGTTACATAATTGTTCAGATATGATTCATTCATTTATGATCCATTGGGCTAGAGTGCTGTCAATCTGACAATTGGGATTTAGTTTGCTTATTTAGCAAAATTAGATTATGTTCTATTCTATCCAATATTTACTATATTTATAAGCAGACTTACTATGCTGTATTTTGATCAAATGCCCCCCCCACACTCCGACTGATTATTGTGCCACCCCACTTAAAAAATCCTGGAATCGGCCCTGCTCACACTCAGGCGTTTAGTAGGTAAGATGCTTCTGTTAGATATTGTAAACAAAGGGACCTTGTAACTGTACATCAATGTAACAGAAAGTCCGTGTAAACTTCTTCTAAAACAGCAATTCTCTTTCCAAAAACGTGACATTTTTGCATATAAGAGTGCATGTTTCAGAGCCTTCAGAGATCGAGACAATCATTCAGAATCAGTAGATTAGTACAGAACCACAGTCACTTCATGCTGGTGTTTGTTTTATTTATACCCGGTGGTGAGAAACGATGGCTTAAGTTCTGTTTGACAGTAAATTGCAAATGTTCGTGCACATTGAAAATGCAACACAGAGATTAACTTGTAACCATGCAGAGCTGGGGTCAGTTCACTATGAAGCAGTTTGATTCAGAAAACACCCTTTCTCGAAAATTCAAACCATCTTGAAAATAGTTTTATACCAAAATTATAAAACTGTTTTGGCTTTGACTTCATGAAAGGAATTGAACCCAGTTCTGTTTTGTTTTTTTAAGTATATATATATATATATATATATATATATATATATATATATATAGTCCTGGATTGATAAGAGTGAAGCACGGACCAGAAAAAGCGATGTCAGTGTCAATTTAATACAGCTATGTTAAGAATTCCAAACTATGCAATAATCTCACATACAAAGGATTCACAGCAACACAGACGTTGACCTTTATTTCATTCAGTGCCAGCTGATGCTGTGTGAATAAAGCGGCAGCGTGTATGCTCTCATACTGCACTCAGTGTAAAGGCATCGCTCCTTTATATTGCTTTATGTTTCTGTGGTTTTTGTTGTAAACTGGTGTTTCTTTTTCTTCTGTCAATACGAGCATTTTCTTTCCTGTCATTTGTTGCGACAGGACAGCAGTTCTGAAGGAATCTCTTGGGAAGTTAAAGGGTAATTTTGTTTTTTAACTTGGACCCTACTTTCCCATACATTGCTGTCTATCTTGACATTGTTCCTTTATTGAGCGAGAACGCTGTAACCGGCAGCCGTGAACCGGGCTGCAATGTAATCCTAAAGGGCAAATGTACATCAGTTTCCGTCCACTAAAAGTTCTGTTTTTGCCACTGACAGACTCAGATTATTATTCTAAGTGTCTGACAACATTATGGAAATGACCTTCTTGTTAAATAGTAAAATCCTTTTTGTTTAACATGAAACCACCCCTAAAATCGCCATCACCAAACCCACCAGACTCCATGTAAATAATCAGGACTTTTAGTGTGTATAGAGCCAGCATATCTCCACATGTAAATGGGTGAATTAAGGGTTTATTTCAACCAAACCAGAGTGGTGATTGTTGGAACAGTGGAAAGACGAACCAAGACGTCTTTTAATAGTTTTATTTAATTTCTGTCGACTTTGAATGAAGTGTGTTTCACGATTAAAAAAATTACTGTTTATTTACATTGAGTCTGGTGTGTTTGGTGGTGGTGATTTTGGGGCTGTTTGATGTTAAACAAAAAGGATCTTACTCTTTAATAAAAATGTCTCTCTCTGTAGGGATCCTTTCCATAATGTTGTCAGACACTTAGAATAATAATCTGAGCCTGTCAGTGGCAAAAACAGCACTTTTACTGGACGGAAATTGAAGTTGCACAATTGCCCATTAACGTTACATTTCAGCTTGTTGTCTTGCTTATTACTGGACCAATTTCAAAGATCGTTGTTCCCTTCTGTCACTTAGTTACAAAAACATGAAAATAGGGTCCAGGTTGAAAAAAACAACAAAAAAAAGCTATAGTCACACTGTAGTACATCTTAGCTTATTATTTTATGTTAAATATGCACTTTGCATCTTAACCACTATAAAGGGCATTGAAACATTATTATATTATTCACCCAGTGAATGGAAATCAGTTTGAATATTTCGCATCCTGAAGGGTCAGGGCTTCTTCATGTACTATTGATACATATGTCTGTATCTTTGTTGTCCATGGGTAAATCCAAAACCCAACAGTTGCTGCTAAACAGTTACTTCCCTGTATGATGCTGTCCAGATGCCCGTCTCCTGCGGCTGCTCTGGTCTGTCGACACAGTGAGCTCATTTACATTTTAAACATTTGATTGTCTTCATATTTATTTTCTATGAACATCTCTTGTGTCGAACATATTTGGCAAGGGCAAATTGACTGTTTCCTCACCAAGTCAAATGTAAAAGGTAATTTAATATGGAAGCAAATAAGATACATAAGTATTTCAATTTTAACAGCCACTGAATACTTTAAAAGTTGTTCTAAATTCACCTCTATGAAATGAAAATGTGAACTATCTTGAGTTGAAATTTCAAAAGTTGAAAGCTCAAATCCAAAAATTCAGATACAAAAATTCAAGCTGGAAACTGGACCTCGTTCTCCATGGCTGTCATCTTTGAGTTTCAATTTTCGAGCTGCTTTTTTGGATTACATAACTGAAAGGCCGTGCTCTGATAGGCCGGAAGTTGGTTAATTTGCATTCAGGCTCGATCGCCTATCGTGTTCTGGTTAGCCCGGATGTTTTCTATGTTAATTAGTTCCACTTTAATCTTTAAGTCAGAATTTGACCAATGGAATTTGAGCAACCTGAATCTATTTTTATTTTTTTTACGCTGAAACTTGAATTTTTGGATCTGAATTTGTGACGTTTGAATTGTTCTTTCTTTTTCTTTTTTTTTCAAATTCAGCTTTTGAATTTGCAAAATTCAGATATATGAGTTTTAAAGTAAATATTAAAAGTAAAAAATTTCAATATCATAGTAACTATTCAGTGGCTGTTAACATTCAAATACTTATGTCTCTTATTTGCTTCCATAATGTCAGAGAATGTACTTGTATACTGAATGTCTGTTTAGGGTTTAGGAAAAGTTAGGTGACCCCTGAAGGCTGTTAGGGAAAAAACAAAAGTGAGAAAAGTATATAAGGCTTTCAGTTATTTTCCGTTTTAGATTTTAATACACGTATAAGGTGCTTAAGGTGGTCGTTGAGCATTATTGAATTGACCCACGGTGAGTTTTGTGAAACCGTTTCTCCTGTTAAGACTCCCTCACTTCTGGCACTTCATGGTACTCTCTCCTCTCAAGACTTGAAATAGATAAATGTTTAAGCTAAATCAAAAAGCTTCAGTGACTAGTAAAGTTTATTTTGTATTCATATATAAGTGACAGTTATTTTACTATCAGATTCAAAAAGAGGATTTAAGGAAATGTACTGAAGTTCCTGATGCTATGTAACGCATGATTGACCCTTGTGAACCACTTGCACTTTAAAATACACCCATATATACCCATACTGTGTATATGTTTGGGTTTTTCCTCTGTACTGAAAAGTCATGAGATACAAATGCATCAATTGTGTGTCTTTTGCTTATCAGAAATAAAATATTTATCATATCTGGCATATGGTATGAAATATGTTGCTTTGCTCTTGTTTCACTCATTTGGATCCATCATCTCTTGCAGATTTGCGTCAACACCATTTTAAAACGTCTTTTAGACCTCTACATTCTTCTCCATAAGTTGCCCTAAAACATTCAGAAAATGCCTCTCATCTATCTATCAGGAAACCCCAACATGTGTTATTTAATGGATGTAGTCTGGATCTACGGAATTACATTGCCAGGATAATTGTCTGTGCTGCTATTCTCAAACTATGTTCGCATCAGGAAACAAACTTGGAGCTAGCGAAAATGTCAAGTTCTGAAGTAAATTTGGATGGTGCGACAAGACAGGCCTGTTTGGTTCTTTCGGGTAACGATTGTAAAGGTTTACAATTTTATTTTTTTACTGCATTTACTCACTAACTTGGATGTTTTGGGACCGATTTGTGGGATTGCTGTGGACGAAGTACACACGGTGATACACTGGTGTATCACCATCACACACACACGCACACACACACACACACACACACACACACACACACACACACACACACACACACACACACACACACACACACACACCCTGTGTCCTAACCGGGCATTTCCTAAGTAAGAAACCTATGTAACCACACCCATTCATTCACTTGCAGGGTTTCACCATGAGGTGGCCCTTACTTTACGAAGTGTGGTGAGAGTGCTAAGCTAAGAGACATGCTTCAAGAGTAGCTCACGTTACTGTATTGTAACAGTTAACTTCATTCGTTTTGTTTTTTTTTGCGGGGTGCAAACGTTCCACCAAAACATCTTCCTTCCCGAGACTATTTAGCAGAGCCACCGTCGCTGCATCCGGAGCTTAGCGCCGCCCAAGACTATTGTGATTGGTTTAAAGAAATGCAAACAACCAAGAGTGTTTGTTTTTTCTACCAATCCCAGAATGTATCTGTGGTGGAGCCAGACTTAACTCCATAGCGCTGTGGAGATAAAGTCTGGCAATGTGAGACTATAATGGCTGAAACATGATGAAAACTAAGTAAGGTTTTTCCCTTCCTCTACTGGTCAGACAGCTTTATGTTCTGACTGTATGGTTCACAGCATACACAAAACATTTTGTTCCCGGGTCTTTTCAAAAACCACAAAACAGATGAAGACAGAAGAACCAAAACAGCCACAACCTCACAATTATTTGTGAAAGTGTAAAATGTTGTGTGACCAAGACATGGAGTTTGTTTTCTAAAACACTTCTTCTGGATTCCCTTCATCCCCACTCTTCCACCAGACCACAAAATCCACAGTAAATGTCTCACACATGACACCATGATTATATCCAGTACTATTAGCATTTTTAATTTCGTCAGCAAAATGGAAAATGGAAACAGGCTCGGTCTTTGGGCTGACATCATCCCAAACACTCTTCACATTCTCAGACTTCCCAAGTGTGTCCCAAATCTTCAGTCGAGACAAACACGACTCTGCTCATCAACTTTTGAAGGTAATCAGACGCCAGCTAAGTGTCAGTCAGCCAAGTTATGTGGAATGTGAGTTTTATGTAAATTTAGGATATCACGGCGGTGACATTCGGTGTCGAGGCTCTAACCTCGTCACTTCCTGCGAAGATCAATGACGTAACTTTGAGTTCAACATTGGGGGGGGAGGGGAGGTTGAGATCTCCACCTATCTAGCGAAAACGTTTGTCTCAACATTAGGGGGGACAAATTATAACTGGGTCGTTTTGAGCATCAAACGCTCAATTTCCTGCTTTCTGGTGAATTTTTCTGCAACAATTTGTGCCTTTTCTACATCATGTTATGGTGCAAATGTCTTTATTTATGTAAATATTATTATTATTATTATTATTATTATTATTAATGAATTTATCTGCTGTATTGTTCAAAACTTTCTGCAGATGCAAAACATTACACGTGTTACGGGATGTTTTTTTCAAGGAATCATGCACATCTTAACAACAAATATTTGCTTGCCTTAGCAATTTGAAATCTTTGACTTCATTCGGCCAGTTAGGATTATATGATTACGTCCCCCCCCCCACCCCATAAATTACGCCTATGGTGACAATAATAACTCTCCTACCCAGCTTCCTTTGGTAAAATAAATAAATATGTTAGCTATTTATTAATAAGTTCTGTACAATGTATCGTTGTATCCTGGAACTAAATTCTTTCCAGTGAATGACATTAAACACAAATCATAAGCACAAAACATTGCTTTTGGGGTTTGTGACGTCTCTTAGGACACAGAGAGCACCTCCTGATGAAAATTAACTTTCTTAAACTTGAACACAAACGAGCAAAGAACTGCAACAAAAAACTGCAAAGCGCTCCGTTTTGATTGGAGAGCCTCGGGGAAAAGATGGTGCAGAACTCGAGAGGCTCCGTGGACGCTAATCTCAGTCAGAGGGAGATATAATTTCATGCCTATTTAGAGAAAAGTCCTGAAGGGCTTTCTCATCAGCCACTCTCCGGTCTCATGGATAGGTGATGCAGCAGCTCTGCACACAGATTCTATCGTTTCCTTGCTTTAAAGAGACATTCACTCTCAACTCATCAATGCATTTAGCACAAGCATGATGGACAGAACAAAACGCTTTTCAATTGTTCCATATGGTCCAACAAGTCCTTCAAATCATACGACGATATGGGTTGTTAGTACTTACCCTTTACTACAAACCACAGGGGCGTTTTAGGTCCTCATATCTAAACCAGAGAACGTAACGGTTGTGGTTTTAAACACGCAGTTTGTTTAGGTTTAACCAAAACTACCAAAACTAAAACAGGCACCAAAACTATTTAGCTAAGTTCAGAAAAAGAACTTGGTTTGGGTTAAAATCTGACATTACTTCACTTCTGGTTATGCATGTGACGCTGAAAGTGACGTGGCTCTGCTTGTTCTGTAAAGTAACAAAAAAAAACTTGCTGTTCCTTTACTTTTAAACAGGACACGAACCGCGGTGTGTTTCTTTGACCCATCCACATTAGCCTGACAAGCCAGAGCCACATCAAGATGTTGGGTCTGGGAACTCACCATTGGTCAGGGCCAATCCGAGGGGCGGGATAAACAATTGTCTTTCAAATTCCCTCTGCACCAATAGGATAGTGCTACAACCAACCAGAGCAACGAAGAAGGTAGAGAAGCTAGTTGATAGATTAAACTTTTGCCGTATCCGGTCGGCAAAACTCTGAACACATCTTCCTTTTTTAAGAATGACTTCAGTGCCGTTCTTTGTTCTTTTTCTCAAAGAAAAGCTGAACTCCAAGTCTTCCAGAAGACCACTGTTCTCAGCAGCAGCAGCCATAAGCCCCGCCCACCGACTCTATACACGATGTGATTGGCCTGACCAAAATTCAGTTTTTCCAGCTCGCAAGCCAACTAGGGCCTGAGGAGCCGACGAACGCTTCACATGGGGCCCCGGTTTAAAACAGACCACAGTGGTGGCTTGTTTGGAAAACTTTATCTAAATTTTATGAAAATAATTCACCGAAATGTGTCTCTGAAAAAATTTTCTGCGAGAAATAAGCTGCAGCTGCTGAATCTGTCCTCATTTCAGATTGACAACAGTCAGTTTAAAAGATTGAAAGGTGGCGAGTCGGGCTGGAAGACGCTGATTTGTATAAAGTAGCCTGGGTTTTAAATTCACGCAAATGAGGAGCGGACAACTCGAGGCCCCGTTTTGCGAAAGTCACCGCAACGCTACCAGAATGCATTGCACGGCTGCTTATAGAGCTTACAAGCGTGAAAAATGACTCTGCCAATGGACACGTTATACTTTGTAACCTTATGGTGCGTTCTTTTTGTCTACTGAAGTCGATTTACGAGTCGTTTCCGGAGTTACGAACCGGAAGTTGCAAAAAGATCGCCACCGAGGTCGTATGTATACGACTCGTCAAGTCGTCTGAACTCAGAGGACCCCGAGTTCACTTTCAAAGATGGCTACGTCGTGCATCACACGTAGTAAACATTGTGGTTTTCTACAATTGTAAGCACTTTTGTCTTTGTTGTAACCAAATGAAGAAGTCGTACACATAGCGCTGTATACTGCTACCTATAGACATGTCTCTACAGTCTTATTAGGAGTTAAACATAGTGCTGTATACTGCTACCTATAGACATGTCTCTACAGTCTTATTAGGAGTTAAACATAGTGCTGTATACTGCTACCTATAGACATGTCTCTACAGTCTTATTAGGAGTTAAACATAGTGCTGTATACTGCTACCTATAGACATGTCTCTACAGTCTTATTAGGAGTTAAACATAGTGCTGTATACTGCTACCTATAGACATGTCTCTACAGTCTTATTAGGAGTTAAACATAGTGCTGTATATACTGCAGTCTTATTAGGAGTTAAACCTATAGACCATGTCTCTACAGTCTTATTAGGAGTTAAATATCGCCTAATTAGTTATTTTGGAGCTTGTGCAGCTGAAATTGGCTAGAGACGCTCGGTTGCTATATGACAACAATGGCTTTAAGCCGAGTCTTGAGCAGAAAGGAGAGCAGTAGCCTAACGTTAACGTTAATCAAAACGTAATTTTCATGAATCAAACTGTGAAATATATTTGTGTAATATGTCAATAACTGGGTGAATAGAGTCCTAAATGTTACTAAAAATGTTACAAATATCCATCTTTTCTCCGACTCGTAGTGTTGTGACAAAAAGAACGCAACAACCCGCGGTTATTCGTTTTTTGACACGGATGTGACGTCGCACTCGAGCTACTAGTCGCGATTACAAGACAAAAAGAACGCACCATTACTTCCTGCTTTGTTCCTGTCATAACTAGTACGGACACTAGAGGGCGCCGCCACTAGAAACGTAAAGCTGAGTCGTAATCGCTGCTTGAACAAAACACCTATTGGTGCGTTTTAGGGGCGGAGGACAGTCTGATGTGGTCTCTCACTGAGTCTTTTTGCTCAGTTACAGAGCTGCAGTTCTGTGGTGGGCAACTTTTAAAAAGCATTTTGGATGAAACTGCTGCCTTCAGCACACAGAAACATCTTATTGCCAGGAAACATTTGAACAGATTTTTGACCCTGTCTGTTCATTGTGTTGCCTGTTGCTTGGACTGCTGCCGAGTGTATCACCGCCCTGACAATCACAACCCGAGTAATAAGGAATAATGACGAAATGAGAATATAATTATGCAGATGCAATTCATGCCATCTGCTTGTGTTTTTTTCTTTTTATTCGATGGTAAAGCTGGTAATGAAGCAGTGCTCCATTCGAGCCATCAGATGCAACGTTATGGTACCTTCTGCTTCGAAACAATCTTGTATAAACCTTCTGCACATGCATGTCTGCAATGCTCCCAATGTTGCTTGAATATGAGCAATAAATGCTTGCATTCTCTAACAAGCATTTTTACAGCAGGGTGCACAGCATTGAGGGGTGATTTATGCTCTCTATGGACAAACACAGAGACCCCGTAGTCAATATAACAAATCAGCATGGAGCTTCTGCCTACAAGCTGCAGGCAAGCAACAAACCCATCTTTGTTTCTTATTGTTGTAACCTCTTAATAAAATTCTGAAGCTTGATTCTGCATTGAATGTACGCCTAGATACGCATAGATACGGACCCTTCGCCGCAGTCTAACGTGCACCTGCCCAGAAAGACCACTACAACTGTGAATGGTCCGCTTGGCCATGGCTTGTAGTGTCGCATTTCCTCATTCTAGGTTCTCCGTGAACAACATGAAATCAAGGAGAGCATTAACTTTTCCTGCTACAACTTTTTCCAACAGTTAAATTATGACAGTCAAGTTTCAACACTTCCTCCAAACCATACAACGATATCGGTTGCCCTCTAATACGACCCACAGGAGCGTTTCATAAAATAGCGCCACCAGCGGTGGCAGGAAATACAACCTTATGTCTAAACCAGAGAACGTCGGTTATGGTTTTGAACGTAAAGGTTGTGATTTTAAACAGGTCTTTAACGTGAAACGGTCGCAGTTTGGTTATGTTTAGGCACCAAAACTACTTAGTTAAAAGGAACACGTCGACTTCTTGGGACTTTAGCTTATTCACCGTATCCCCCAGAGTTAGATAAGGGTTAGGGTTAGCAATCCTATTCTCAGAAGGCGAAGCACTGCAACTTCGGCTACTTGGCCGGAGTGATTTGCTCGCAGCACCTGAGAAGCCCCACCGTGAGGAGCAGAGAGTAACAATGGCGCTTTTCAGGTGTTGTGCAAATCACTCCGCCCAAGTAGCAGAAGTAGCAGTGCTTCGCCTTCAGAGAATATAGTTCCCAGTTTGTATACGGTTAGAAAATGGCTGTGTCTCATGTGACCTTGTTATTTGCACACGCTGTGACTCTACAAATCACAACATGTAAATAGGAACATGTTGGAGTTATTTTGTCACTTATTGGGAGCAGTAGGCTAGATGGAGCCGGTTACCTCCAGGATCTGTGCTAAGCTAGGCTAGCAGTGGGTGCGTCAGACACACACGGAGATGAGAAGGGTATGTATGGACTTATCTAACGCTGGGGGATACGATGAATAAGACAAAGTCCCAATAAGTCGGCGTGTTCCTTTAAGTTTAGAAACAGATCATGGTTTGTGTTTAAAATCAGAGGCTACTTCACTTCCTGAAGGTTATGCTGAATGTGAAGTAGCTCCGTTTGTTCCGTAAAATTAAATGAAAACTTGCCATTTACTTTTATTTTCAAATTAACCTCCTTATGCAGAATCCTATACTTTGTCACCTTACTTCCTGCTTTAAACTACTACAGCCACTATAAACGTAAATATAGGTCATAATTGCTGCTTGAACAAACAACTCATGAGGAAGTTTTTCCGTTTAGGACTTTCTCTTACGTGAAGGCACCAAAATGACCAGTTAAGATTAGAAAAAAAGATTGTGGTTTGGATTAAAACACTGGTCCTCTTAAGTAGTACATGCTACACTAATAATAGTAAGGCTTTCTGTGTGCACATATACTATACAAGTTCAATTTTGGCTTCATTATTTGTGCCCGTTCAAAAATTGCTCTTGAGAAATTTTATTTTTATTATCCCCCCAACTGTTAGATGAAATTTATGCCCATGAATATAGCCATAGTGCATGCATAGTGTCAGCAATTTACTGGGACAAATGAACAATGCACTGTGGTTAGTGCGGTATGGCAATTGCCTCTCCCGTCTCCCAGTGTGTTTTATATTCATTATGTCCTTCTCTTTCCCATGAAACTTGTGGCATATTCATCAGCAGTGTGACAAATTAGATGTGCAGTGAAATGGAGTATGACTGAGAGCAGCGGGAGATTAGATCCACTCCAATCTTACCCAGCAATCACTATCCCTTCATTTCTGTGGGGAAATACCCAAGGACGGGAAAGAAAATTAGATTTAAATTTTTACTAAAGAAAGCGCTGGAGTGGCAGGGGAAAGAGATGAAACAGAGCATTTTCCATTTCTGCCAAAGCATCTCTAGATTTGTCTTGGAATCAAATGCAATGTAGTTTTTAGTTCTGGATGTGCTGAATACATTAAACTAAACATTCATCTTCTTTACAGTGAGTAATACTGCATTTGATCAAAATCCCTTTTTTTTTCTCAATTTGCACGCTATTTGTGCACCTAACATCTACCTTAGCTGATCAAACTGATGCAGCCAATTGTGCCTCATATTCAGTCACATCAGTAGTGCAGTTGAAATGCTCTTGAATGCTCTCAAATGTTGCTTAGTATCGCAGCACCGGCCTATTTTAACAGCACTCCAACTGACCGTTGAACATTGGAAAAGATTGAACCAAATAGGGATGAAATCATGTTCCACACAATATTGTTCTATTAAGAGAAACACGACTACACAACTACAGGCCAGAGATCAGAAACATACATGTAGGATCTTCTAGAGAAGCATTTAAAGTTCAGCTCAAGTCTCAAGGAAAAGACAATTGATAAAATGAGATTAAGAATCTTGTGTCTGCTTGGCTTCCAGAGTTTGTTAAAGATGCATAAAGTGTAAATTCATCAGCACTCTGCAGGACATTAGGTGGCAATAAATCAATGATTTTCTTCTCTCACTTATTGATCATCAAGCGTGGATATATTCATCCTTTTGAGGCACTTTGAATTTTCACAGTGTGGCAGAGACCTCTTGTGGCTGCAATCAGGTAACACCAATTTCTTTCTTCACACAGGACACAGCTTCAGCTTCATTTGTAAATTCATAACAGGGACAAATCCACGAGCACTAGATACTTTAACTTTAGCTCAAAGGATGTGTTACCACATGCTTCAGAGTAAACTTAAGAGTTTATGAATTAAGGTTCACCGTTACCCTTTGAACAAGCAGTGTGAAAAGTGTGAATTTGAATCTGCTGTAGTCAGAGATGTTCACAAGTCATTTTTTTGGAAGTTCAAGTCCAGTCTCAAGTCTTTTGCAACGAGTCCAAGTCAAGTCTCAAGTCTTTGGTGATCTGATCTGTCCCTAACACTGTATTGTTAAATCTTATGAATTCAAAGCATGTCCTGCAGCTACCATCCATACAGTATCAAAATCAGTTGTAGGATAACTTTATGGGGTCTACTTAACACATCCCTCTAGCCCTCGGACCTGGTGAAATATTAACCTAAGTCTGTCACATCATATGGATACAACTATAAAGATACAATGGGACTGTTCCCAGCATTAGCACAACACTTTGCGATGGTTAGCTTGTTACCTGTGACGATGTAACGTCTCTTTCACTCAAAAAAATGCCTAATGTCAAGTGACTTGAACACAAACATTTTACATAACACTATTGCAAAATCAGTTACAGTTTTAGGCTAGCTATATATCTGTACGCTAAAGCATTTTGCATACTGAATACAACTTGTGTTACAGTGGAATGTGGATAAATCAGAAAGCCATGCAGCATGTTTGCAAGTGCCTTAGCTTGCTAGCACATAGCTAACATTAGCTTACTATCAGCAAACTTGTCCTCTCTGGTTGACATAGGTTGCTAAGATAATCCTTTGACATGCTTAAATCTGATGTTTGCACTTTGTTAGCATTTCAGCCACCAGTTGCATGTTGTGGCGCTGATTATTTCCCCATCTGACTCTACACTGAGCACATTTTGTTTAGGTAACCAGGAGATACAAGACACATTGTTAATGTTTCAATAAAACATTCTAAAGTTTGAGTTTATGTGTGTTATTTCCTTTACCAGTTAGCCTATATATAAAATGTGCAGGCTGTTCTCATGAACCAGTTGCACATTTCACCCAGAAACGCGTCTGGAGTGTTAATCCAAACCACGATCTTTTTTTCTGATCTTAACTAGTCGTTTTGTGCCTAAACATACCTGTTAATGAGAATGTGTTGCATTGGTAATATATTTAAATTAAATTCCAAACATTCGTTTTGTGTCTTATTTGCTTTACCAGTAATATATAAAATGTGCTACATAATACTACTGCTGTGGGTGCCCGTATAGTTCAGTTGGTAGAGCGCGCGCCCACATATAGAGGTTTATATAATAATAATAATTTTTTTAAAAGAATACTGCTGCTGCAAAATATTTGTAATGAAGAGGACCATCAATACACCATAAAATGAACTGGTTCAAAGAAGACACCTGTTATGGCAGCAAAACGGCACTCACGGAGCTCGGCAAGCGGGCCGCCCGAGTCAGAAGTGCTTCCAAATGTCACTGGTTTAGGGGCTCGGAAACACCAAAGCAGGGGGAATGAGAGGGGGACACGCCAGAGCAGGGGGAATGAGAGGGGGACACGCCAGAGCAGGGGGAATGAGAGGGGGAAACGCCAGAGCAGGGGGAATGAGAGAGGGAAATGCCAGAGCAGGGGGAATGAGAGGGGGAAACGCCAGAGCAGGGGGAATGAGAGGGGGAAACACCAGAGCAGGGGCAATTTTTTCCCCAAAGGTTTTTTTGTCACTTCTTACCAATGTTTTTGTCACATTTTTGTCAATTTTTAGACGCTTTTTTGTTTGTTTTTGAAGCCATTTCCGACATCTTTTCAACGTTCTTTTATTTATTTATTTTTCTCCAATTACTATAAAATTGAATAAAACACCCAAATTCAATGAAAGTACTGAGCTGATCTTTTAATTTGCTTGTGAGAGAATCCACATTTCTGATATAGAAATATATATTGAAAATGGGTCAAATTAGACCCGAGGACAACAGGAGGGTGAAAAAGAGTCTGGAGTGGGACATTAACCGGTGGGTTTTTAGGTAAACTAGCACCTTTCAGCTTCAGAGTCTCTCTACAAACGACGATGCATCCCTTGGGTAATATACAGATTCCTGACTGAGTCTACACGCTAACTGAATCTCCTCAATAGAAATGTCAATGTCACGAAACATTTTGATGATTATATTTAGTTGCATTTTGGCCATTGGAAGGCTGGGATCAGTTTCACTCGGTTTAAGACAACTCTTTCTCCTCTTTCAGCTGCTTTCAGCCTCCTATTTTGCTGCATGATGAATTAGGGGTATCTTGTGGTTAACTGTACTTAGCTTGCTTCTTATATTACAGTGAGGGGACAAAGGTGGAATCAATAGGAAAGGCTACGATTTTAGGAACAGGAGTCACATTAACGCATTGCTTCGAGCCTTCAGAGAACACTGCTGTGTTGTGGTGATTAAGTCATTTTCTCATCAAACTGGACACCCTAAAATCCCCAAGGTGTCAAACAATTCAGTTGACGCCCCCCATGTGCTTTTGAAGTTCAGGTTTCTTGGTTTGTCAGTAAAAAGTGTGCTTTTTTTGCACAAAATTTAAAACTGTAGAGAACCTAAGCATTGCGTTTAGTTTTTGTTAGAGAGTAAGATCCTTTTTGTTTAACCAGAAATACACGTAAATTCGCCATCTCCAAACTTCACCAAACTCCATGTAAATAATCAGGACTTTTAGCGTGTATAGAGCCAGCATATTTCCACCAGACTCCATGTAAATAATCAGGACTAACGTGTATAGAGCCAGCATATCTCCACCTAACTCCATGTAAATAATCAGGACTTTTAGCGTGTATAGAGCCAGCATATTTCCACCAGACTCCATGTAAATAATCAGGACTAGCGTATATAGAGCCAGCATATTTCCACCAGACTCCATGTAAATAATCAGGACTTTTAGCGTGTATAGAGCCAGCATATTTCCACCAGACTCCATGTAAATAATCAGGACTTTTAGCGTGTATAGAGCCAGCATATTTCCACCAGACTCCATGTAAATAATCAGGACTTTTAGCGTATATAGAGCCAGCATATTTCCACCAGACTCCATGTAAATAATCAGGACTTTTAGCGTGTATAGAGCCAGCATATTTCCACCAGACTCCATGTAAATAATCAGGACTTTTAGCGTGTATAGAGCCAGCATATCTCCACCAGACTCCATGTAAATAATCAGGACTTTTAGCGTGTATAGAGCCAGCATATTTGTGTAAATGTGTGAATTAAGGCTTTATTTCAGCCAAACCAGAGTGGTGATAGTTGGACCAGTTAAAAGACGAACCAAGACAGCTTTTGGGAGTTTTATTTTGTTTCTGTCGAATTTGAATGAAGAGTGTTTTACGATGATAAAAGTATGGATTATTTAAATGGAATCTGGTGGGTTTGGGGATGGTGATTTTGAAGCTTTTTCTGGTTGAACAAAAAGATCTATCTCTGTAGGGATCCTTTTCATAATGTTGTCAGACACTTAGAATAATAATCTGAGCCTCTCAGTGGAAGTAAATTAAAGGTGCACAATTTCCGGCTGTCGGTTACAGCTATACCACTGTTCCCCTCAGTCACTTAGACACAAAAACATGGGTAAACAGGTTCCAGGTTGAAAAACACTCGAAATGACCCTTTAAACCTGTGTGAGCCAGTTAAACTCTCAGAAAGCAGTGACCTCTGGTGGCACTTAGATGATTCCTACAGGACAGGTGCAGTTTAAACAGCCTCTGAGGAGTGGGGTTACCCCCCCTCACACCATATGGTTCACTCACACTCACATTCCTTTATCCCTTTGCTTTATTCGGATCCCCATTAGCTGCCAACAATGTAGCAGCTATACTCTTCCTGGGGTCCACATAAAGCAATCACAACATGTACATAAAAATACCAAACATCCAATTTTACAAATGTTTTACATAACCTGATGTATAGATTTATGTGTAGGGTATCTGAGTCACAAAATGACTTAATCGCTGTTTTGGCTAACCCTGTATGCAGTTCTGTCAGACTTTCTTCCAGACTGTGGAACCATTGGCAAGCATGTCTGTATGTTAGACACTGAACATTGTGGAAGGCTCTGTATTTTTGTAATTTTCTTTTCTATTCATGTTTTCTATTGTGTGTTTTTTATTGTGATATGGATCCCCCTGGGTCTGACATAAAGAATTATTATTAAAGATCATTTCTTGGGCTTTTTCACCTTTATTTGACAGGACAGCTTGGTGAGAAAGGGGAGAGAGAGAGAGGGGGAAGACATCCAGGAAGACACATCACAGGTTGGACTCAAACCCTGGACCTCTGCGTCGAGGCATTGAAGTATATGTGCGCCTGCTCTACCCACTGAGCCAACCCAGCCACTATTATTATTATTATTATTATTAAAAGAATATCACTGTGTACATGTTTTGTAAATTAGTGTCAAATAGAATAAAATCACGTTCCGACAATAATAGCCCATCGTAGTTAGAGTAAATGTTTGGTTAGTGTTTAACCCTTAATGGTGTTGTCTTCGGAGTCAAAATGTACCCATTTTACAGGTTTGTTATATCAGGAATATGGGTTTCTTTCAAACAAATTGCCCAAAAATAACCTGGATGCATGGATGTGCTTCGCAGGTCAAATGAATGATTACTTCCATTGAATTGTGGGCGTTTTATTCAATTTTATATATATATTTTTAAATGGTTTCAAAACAGCATGCCGACTCAACTTTGACAAAAAACATCCAGTGATACACTCCAAATCCTCTGAACTACCATTTAGAAACATTCATAGTTACTGCTTTTTTTAAACTTTTAGGGTGTGTTTTTATCTGACCTATAAGCTTATAAAGCGCCACCCAAATTCAACCTGAGAACAGATCAAGCCTCCTCATTAGCCTAACTTTTATTTTTAAGATTATTTTTTGGGGGCTTTTTCCTTTATTAGTAGTAGTGGATAGACATGAAAGGGGGGAGAGAGATGGGGGATGACACGCAGCAGGTCAGATTCAAACCTGCGTCGCTGCAGGATTGAGCCAACATGGGGCGACACTCTTACTGGGTGAGCTACAGGTCGCCCGTTGGCCTAACTTTTCAGAAATCACTTGTTCAACAGGTGGTGATGCAATGAGTCAGCAGATTGTTCTTAAGTTGTTGGGTCTCTGTAAATTATAGTGTGGTCTAGACTAGACCTACTCCATCTTTAAAGTGTTCCTGAGATAACTTCTCTTATTATGTGACACTATAAATTAAAATTAAATAAAGTCATTTATAAAATGCATTAAAAAAAAAACTGTGTTCCAGACATAGTGCCGGTCAGAAATGTGTGGCCAAAAAGTGTTGAAACAAACGCTTTTGCATCATTAGATTCACAAGAAGAAGCACAAAAAGGAGAAGTATTTTTATTTTTTGTCTGTTCTGGATTTTAGGGCGACAGCGAAGGTGTTGCCTACTGAAAATGTTTTCATTATTATCAACCAACAAATCCTTTATAAAATGTAGGCTATAAATAATAAAAAATTCTACCATTTTCATGGATTTCCAGTCAGAAAAAAAAGAGAACTTTGTGGCCAAAAAGTGTTGTAACAAAATGCTTTTGCATCATTAGAAACAAGTGAAATTGTCCCAGATTATAATGAGCCTGTGTAAAAGTGTGTGAGAAGGTGTAGCTAATCATTAGAGGATTAACCCTTGTGTTGTCCTCCACTGGACCATGCACTTGTCTTCCTCCCAGGTCAAAACTGAAAATGACATTTTTGTTAATTTTGTGTGCCGTATTACACTTCTTTTCACCACCATGTATAGACACCACTAATGCCAACTTATTGCTAGTTTTACACTTATTAAAGGAATTCATGGTTGATAAACGTCATTAATAGGAAATATACCTAATCCTTGAGTTAAAAAAACTGAAATTATGAATAATTTAGGCTAATATTAAAGGAAGGATAATCATAGAAGGATATATGCCAATGTTCAGTGAGGATACTGTTTCGAAACATTTTAATTTCTTTTTCAGACACTAAAAAATTTAACAAAACACCCAAAATTCAATGAAAGTAGAGATCCGATCTTATGTTGTACTTGCGAAGCGCGTTGTTTAAAAGAGACCCATATTTCTGATATAGAAATTTAGAAAACGGGTCAAATTTGACCCGAAGACAACACAAGGGTTAGTAAAGAAGTGACTTAACGTCTTAATGAGTATATAGGCTATTTGATTGGATGATGTATAACAGCTGTATACTACTATCCCTGGATGGATGTGATATGATATATAACAGCTGTATACTACTATCCCTGTATGGATGTGATATGATGTATAACAGCTGTATACTACTATCTCTGTATGGATGTGATATGATGTATAACAGCTGTATACTACTATCCCTGTATGGATGTGATATGATGTATAACAGCTGTATACTACTATCCCTGTATGGATGTGATATGATGTATAACAGCTGTATACTACTATCTCTGTATGGATGTGATATGATGTATAACAGCTGTATACTACTATCCCTGTATGGATGTGATATGATGTATAACAGCTGTATACTACTATCCCTGTATGGATGTGATATGATTTCTATCTTTGTTGTCTGTCTGGCTCAGGTTAAACTCTTTGTGAAACATGAACAAACAAACAAACTTTCTTTTATTATGCAGTCAGTTATAACGGAAAAACAACATAAATAAACTACTTTAACATAGATTTTCTTTAGGGCTTTATTACGTGGTATCGGATCGGTGCATAGACTCCAGTACTTCCCGATACCGATACCAGCGCTTTAGGCAGTATCGGAGCATCTCCTTAAATGGATTTCCAGACACACTGGCGGTAAGAAAGAGATTATTTGTGGCCTAAAGTGTTGAAACACATAAGAAACGAGTGAAACTGTCCCAGGTTATAATGGACCTGTTTAAAAAGGGGAGGGGCGGGGGAGGGTTCTTGTATTCAGTGTGTAGCTGCCCAAAGCAAGCCTCTGGTCAGCCGAGTAAAGCCACTTAATGTCCACACAGGCCCCGGGGGGGTTGAGTGATCTGAGGTGATGTCCAACAGCTTTACCATCAACATTGTTCTCCTGCAGCAGCGTTATTAGTGTCCCAGGCCACAACAAAGAGAAACCTGAGCCCTGATGTTGTGGAAGAGGAGAGGCAGCGGCGCCAGCCCGCAACGCTTCACTGGCTGCAGCCGGAACGCGTCCGCACACACAGGGACAGGGACAGACTCGGCCTGTCCCACTGGGGGACACACACAGGAAGACACTGGGACATACACACACACAGGGACAGACTCGGCCTGTCCCACTGGGGGACACACACACAGGAACACACTGGGACATACACACACACAGGGACAGACTCGGCCTGTCCCACTGGGGGACACACACAGGAAGACACTGGGACATACACACACACAGGGACAGACTCGGCCTGTCCCACTGGGGGACACACACAGGAACACACTGGGACATACACACACACAGGGACAGACTCGGCCTGTCCCACTGGGGGACACACACACACAGGGACAGACTCGGCCTGTCCAACTAGGGGACACACACAGGAACACACTGGGACATACACACAGGGACAGGGACAGACTCAGCCTGTCCCACTGGAGGACACACAGGGACAGGGACAGACGCTGCCTGTCCCACTGGAGGACACACACTGGGACAGGGACAGACGCTGCCTGTCCCACTGGGACACACACAGGGACAGGGACAGACACTGCCTGTCCCACTGGAGGACACACACAGGAACACACTGGGACACAGGGACAGGGACAGATGCTGCCTGTCCCACTGGGGGACACACACACACAGGGACAGGGACAGACACTGCCTGTCCCACTGGAGGACACACACAGGAACACACTGGGACATACACACACACTGGGACAGGGACAGACGCTGCCTGTCCCACTGGAGGACACACACAGGAACACACTGGGACATACACACAGGGACAGGGACAGACGCTGCCTGTCCCACTGGGACACACACACACAGGGACAGGGACAGACACTGCGTGTCCCACTGGAGGACACACACAGGAACACACTGGGACATACACACAGGGACAGGGACAGACGCTGCCTGTCCCACTGGGACACACACACACAGGGACAGGGACAGACTCGGCCTGTCCCACTGGAGGACACACAGGGACAGGGACAGACGCTGCCTGTCCCACTGAAGGACACACACACACAGGGACAGGGACAGACGCTGCCTGTCCCACTGGGGGACACACACACACAGGGACAGGGACAGACACTGCCTGTCCCACTGGAGGACACACACAGGAACACACTGGGACATACACACAGGGACAGGGACAGACACTGCCTGTCCCACTGGGGGACACACACACACAGGGACAGGGACAGACGCTGCCTGTCCCACTGGGGGACACACACTGGGACAGGGACGGACGCTGCCTGTCCCACTGGGGGACACACACGTTTTTCAAATAGTGTGTAAAAACAGTTATACAGTTCCAGGTGTCCTCTACCCTCCACGTGCGGCTGGAGAGTTCCTGTGAGACGGAAGGAAAGGAGGCTGGATGTTTGGGAGGCGGCTGACAGATGTGTCTGATCTTTAGCCGGACCCTTGAATGATTTAAATCTCCCCGGCCATGCCCCTCACTCACCAGTCAGTCAGACAGTCAGTCAGTCAGTCAGTCAGACAGGCAGACAGGCAGCAGCACGAGCCGCAGCGCGTGAAAAGGACCCGAGAAGTGTTCATACGCGTTGGGATGCATCCCAGTTCACCCTCCGGATCGACGCCTTTCTCGGTGAAGGATATCTTGAAGCTGGAGCACCACCACCACCACCACCACCACCTAGATGACTTTGAAAATGAATTCCATTTGATGACTGATCAAGTTGTTCCGATGAACTATCAGCACGTGCACGCGTGTGCGTCCCGGACCGTCCGGCCGGAGCCGCGCGTGCCCGGCCCGCAGGAGAGGCTCGATGTTCACAGCAGGGCAGCGAGAGAGGAGACACCGGAGCAGGGTGAGACGATTCATACATTATAATAATAATAATAATAGTAATAATAATAATAATAATAATAATAAGTCATTTCCAGGCGGCGGTGGAAGAAGTATTCAGATTCTTTACTGCAGTAAAAGTACTAATAGGGCCTACCACACTGTAAAATGCTCTGTTACAAGTAAAAGTCCTGCTGTGAAAACGTAAGTAAAAGTATGTAATTAGCATTAGGAAAATGTAGGCCTACTTAAAGTATTAAAAGTAAAAGTACTCGATGCAGAAGAGTAAAGGATCCAACCAGCGGTGTGTTTAATGGTCTCATCATCTCAGCTGGACTTGTAGTCGTTATATTGTTGGTTAGTTTAATTTATAATAAAAAAATCAGATTTTATAATATACCTTGTGTGTGCAGGAATCTTAATGTGTAAAGTAACTAAAGCTGTAACAGATGAATGTAGTGGAGTAAAAAGTATTTCTCTCTGAGATGTAGCGGAGTAGAAGTAGAAAGTGGCATGAAAAGAAAAGACTACAAGTAAAGTACAAGTACCTCAACATTTAGACTTAAGTACAGTACTTGGGTAAATACCACCACTGGTTCCAGGTATTATACCCAGTCTGTTGGCTGGTCCGGGTTAGGCCGACTGTCTGAGAGGGGCCTTGGGCGCGCGAGAGAGCCGAACAGGACAGACCGACAGGTGTTATGTACCTGTACCTGTACCTTGTCCCTGAAAGGTTTCTGCCTCAAAATGACTTGATTTTCTTCTTTTTCAAATGAGCAATAGGTCTACAACACATGAAATGTACTTTTGCAGTAGCCAAAACGTGATTGCATGTATCACAGTTTTCCAGTGTAAGAAATATAAACACGCTCCCACAGAAGGCAATCGGTTTTTGGCAGATAATCCCTTCTGGCACGACATCGGGGTAAAACATGTCCCACCACTAGCCTACCCGTTTAGTTTAGTTTATCTGCACAAAGATATAAAGTAGGCTACAGACAATAGATTTAAAAAAAAAAAAAGAATTTCAGTGCAGGAGAGGAAGAAAGGCTTATACATTTAAACAAAACTTATTATATATTTCTATTATTTTTGTATTCCTTATTTTTTTATATTATTTAGGTGGCTCTGATCATTTATTACAAAGTATAAGTAAACAGGAGCACACTTTCATGTAATTCGTTTTTTTTAATGCTTTTCTGTTGTTTTCTGAAGAATAAATAATACTGTTATAAGCAAACAAATATATACGCACTACTGTACACACCAGAAATAATGTCATGTAACATGTGGTCTCTTGTAATAAAATATATTTAAAAAAGAAAGTAATATTTCTCAAAATAAACGTATGGCATCCAACTCCATCAACAGAGTTTTAATTCAGAAGAAATAAAGCAGCTATTAAACATTATCAAGTAAAAGTTATTAAAATCAGAAGAATCAGAAAAGGATTTATTGACAAGTAAGTAAAGCTCTTTTCTAGAGCACATTTAAACAGCTTAAACTGACCGAAGTGCTGTACAAAAAGCACTAAGGTGCTGTACAAAAGAACATTGAAATGTAAAAAGAAAAAGTAGAAAGAAAATTAAACACAGGGCATTAAACTCAGGAAACAGCTCTGAAGTCGCTAGCGCTAAATCCACCAGACTCCATTTAAAAAAACAATACTTTTAGCGTGTATAGAGCCAACCTATTTTCACATATAAATCAGTAAACTATGTGTTTATTTCAACCAAAACTAGAGTTGTGATGGTTGGAAAAGTGGAAAGACGAACAAAGACGGCTTTTCAGAGTTTTATTTTTGTTTCTGTCAACTATGAATGAAGTGTATTTTACGAGGCTTAAATGTTTATTTACATGGAGTCTGGTGGGTTTAGCGAACGCATTTTCGCGGATGTTTTTATGTTTAAAAAAAGGATCTTACTCTTTAACAGAAAGGTTGACCTCCTTAGAAATCCTTTCCATAATGTTGTCAGACTCTTAGAATATTAATCTGAGCCTGTCAGCGGCAGAATGAGCTCTTTTTTGAACGTAAATACAAGCTGGACAATTACTATTAACTTACATTGTAGCTTGTTTGTGGACATTGTGGACTAATGTCAAAGATTATTGTTCCCATCAGTCACTCAGACACAAACACATGGGAAAATAGGGTCCAGGTTGAAAAACAAATTACCCTTTAATCCAAACCACAATCTTTTTTTTCTAATCTAAACAGTTTCGGTGCTTAAATTTAACTGTCGTCGCCGCATGACGCTCACTTTTTGTCGGCTTAACTCAGCTGCAGTGGCCGCTGAAAGGGCCGGCATCTTGCGCCCTGGGCTCACAGTAACCTTTTTTATCGGCTACATTTACTTAATTTATTTAAAGACCGCTTAACTTAACTGTGTTGTGACCGGCCGGCAGTCGCCTAATTTCGTAGGATAGGCTATCATACAAATTTTTGTGCATATTTTTTCCATCCCATATCACACAAACCCAGGGGAGTAACTTTGGTTTCAACATTGGCGGGGTTTAAATTGCCACCTATCTAACATAGCCTTCAGCAGGAGGCAGGGACAAATTATAGCCTAACTGGGGGGTCTAGGAAATTTTGGGTAAGGGCAACAACAACAAATTGCACGGACAAAGGGATTTTCTTTGCTTGCCAATTACATTGAATTGAGAAAACCAACCATTTATCATGTTTTACAACAGTTTCATTCATCATTATAATAAGATATTTGTGGGGGTTTCACTGGCCAGTTTTGGTTATTATCCACTTATAACGAACCCGTTCATGAGAATGTGTTGAGTTGTTGGAAGCCAAATGGTAGGGCTGGGCGATATGAAATATTTCTGATATCACAATATTCTTGACCAAATACCTCGATATCGATATTGTGGCGATATTCTAGGGTTGAGAACTGGGGCTTCAACAAAATATCTTCACACCTAGATTTTAGATAAATAATCATCAGTAATGTGGACATAATGTCTAAGTGGGGAAAAGGCAAATAATAGAACAGGCTGGTAAGTTCAGAAAAGTACATAATTTACTGTAATGCAGCTTTTGAAACCAGTAAAAGACACTTTTGTCATATCACGATATTACGATATCCAAAATCTAAGACGATATCTAGTCTCATATCACGAAAATGATATAATATCGATATATTGCCCACCCCTACCAAATGGTAACAGATTTAACCTGCAGTAAGTCTGAGTTTATCTGACTGTTTTCTTGGTCTCGTGTGCAGAGATCAGCGGCCCGGAGAGTTCACCTGACTGTGACAGGAACTCCCCGAGCGGAGGCCCAGCCGGCCGGCAGCGCAGGAAGCCGCGCGTCCTCTTCTCCCAGACCCAGGTCTCCGAGCTGGAGCGGCGCTTTCGGCAGCAGCGCTACCTGTCCGCCCCGGAGAGAGAGCACCTGGCCCACATCCTCAAGCTCACCTCCACGCAGGTCAAGATCTGGTTCCAGAACAGGAGGTACAAATGCAAGCGGCAGCGGCAGGACAAGTCTCTGGAGCTGGCGGGATTTCCGAGGAGGGTGCCGGTGCCGGTGCTGGTGCGGGACGGCAGGCTCTGCGGTTCTGCAGGTTCGCCTTCAGCGGCCCCTTATAACGTGACCCTGGGACATTATAATTCTGTGTTGTATGGAAACAGCGGCGCGTACGGCTGCGGTTATCACTCGCTGTCAGCCGCACAGCTGGCCGATTTAACGTGTGGAAACAGTGAGGGGGCCTTTAACCACGGACACTTCCAGGCCTCTTTACAGGGGGTCAGGGGCTGGTGACTGGAACAGGAAAATGGTCTCTAAGGGCAAGGGGGGTAAGCTTTCGCTTCAGAACTCCAACCTCTGATGGCGCCATTTTGTTGTTTCAAAGGTATCACCTCTTGTTAGCATTCCACTGACCGCCATTTTTTTTTTACTTCACTTTGACAGTGAATAACTTTACATCTGAAGCCTTTAAAGACTCTATTTGTCCGTTGTTTATTTCTAAAGAACACGACAATGTATAAAAGGCTCCATTACCTTGTACCTCACGTTATGGCTCCGTAGCAGACGCTTTTATAAAAATAGACTAACAATTGGGTCATAACCACGAGACTTACTGTCACACAGTAGAGGAATTACCGTACAGTACAGGAGAAGCTCACAGGCAGTTTGGACTTCCATTAGCTGTTTAGGTTTAATTACTAATGTTAACTAGCATGTTAGTGATCAATAATTAGCCTGTGCCCATGTTGTCTCCTTACATATACCTACACTCTCCGTCTCTGTAAGATTGGGAATGATTGACATTTCTCTGGTCACAGCTACCAGAAGACTTCACACTTTCAGACACGTTGCTCACGTCACATTTACGTTGTCTCTCTCAGTTGGAAGCTGCTCAGTAACGCTCAGCCAGCATCGGAAAAGTGCTTCTAATATCCTTCACTGGTCTCCGTCCAGAGACACGGGGTCTATTGGTCCATTATATATATATATATATATATATATATATATATATATATATATATATATATATATATATATGTATATATGTTAATGTCTAAGGGGTTAGCTTCTGGGCCCCAGTCCCGAATGTTTCACTCAAAAGCCCTGATCTTTTAGGGTTTTAAAATAACTTCAACTTTGTGTCATTTCCATAGAAATAAAACGGATAGAAAGGCCATTTCCATTCAAATCTACATAGCAGAATGGTCAGAGCAGCAGCCATTTTTATGTGTAACATTGCAATGGTATACGTAGGAAACTTCCAATAAAAAGAAACGAACGAACGGTGGAGTAGTAACGTTACGAGGCAGAGAGCCGGCCGCTAAATGAGTCAGATTAACTTCATGCTTCATCCACACAAAGCAGCCTGCTATCGCCACGAGTGACAGCTTTATTCGGCTCGTTTTCTGTGAACGATTAGGTGAGGGGGTAACGTTAAGGCGGAGTTAGCAAGCTAACGTTAGCCAGCTAACACTAGCCGGCTAGCTGGCTGGTTCTGCTGTGCCTTCATGCAGAGAATGAGCTGGACAGCGGGCTGGGTCTAACGTTAGTGGTTCTCTGACCCACTGCTGCTGGGTCTAACGTTAGTGGTTCTCTGACCCACTGCTGCTGGGTCTAACGTTAGTGGTTCTCTGACCCACTGCTGCTGGGTCTAACGTTAGTGGTTCTCTGACCCACTGCTGCTGGGTCTAACGTTAGTGGTTCTCTGACCCACTGCTGCTGGGTCTAACGTTAGAGGTCTACTGACCCACTGCTGCTGGGTCTAATGTTAGTGGTCTGACCCACTGCTGCTGGGTCTAATGTTAGTGGTCCTCTGACCCACTGCTGCTGGGTCTAATGTTAGTGGTCCTCTGACCCACTGCTGCTGGGTCTAATGTTAGTGGTTCTCTGACCCGCTGCTGCTGGGTCTAACGTTAGAGGTCCTCTGACCCACTGCTGCTGGGTCTAACGTTAGAGGTCCTCTGACCCACTGCTGCTGGGTCTAATGTTAGAGGTCCTCTGACCCGCTGCTGCTGGGTCTAACGTTAGTGGTTCTCTGACCCACTGCTGCTGGGTCTAACGTTAGAGGTTCTCTGACCCACTGCTGCTGGGTCTAATGTTAGTGGTCCTCTGACCCACTGCTGCTGGGTCTAACGTTAGTGGTTCTCTGACCCACTGCTGCTGGGTCTAACGTTAGAGGTTCTCTGACCCACTGCTGCTGGGTCTAACGTTAGTGGTTCTCTGACCCACTGCTGCTGGGTCTAATGTTAGTGGTTCTCTGACCCACTGCTGCTGGGTCTAACGTTAGAGGTCTACTGACCCACTGCTGCTGGGTCTAATGTTAGTGGTCTGACCCACTGCTGCTGGGTCTAATGTTAGTGGTCCTCTGACCCACTGCTGCTGGGTCTAATGTTAGTGGTCCTCTGACCCACTGCTGCTGGGTCTAATGTTAGTGGTCCTCTGACCCACTGCTGCTGGGTCTAACGTTAGAGGTTCTCTGACCCACTGCTGCTGGGTCTAACGTTAGTGGTTCTCTGACCCACTGCTGCTGGGTCTAACGTTAGTGGTTCTCTGACCCACTGCTGCTGGGTCTAATGTTAGTGGTTCTCTGACCCACTGCTGCTGGGTCTAACGTTAGAGGTCTACTGACCCACTGCTGCTGGGTCTAATGTTAGTGGTCTGACCCACTGCTGCTGGGTCTAATGTTAGTGGTCCTCTGACCCACTGCTGCTGGGTCTAATGTTAGTGGTCCTCTGACCCACTGCTGCTGGGTCTAATGTTAGTGGTCCTCTGACCCACTGCTGCTGGGTCTAATGTTAGAGGTCCTCTGACCCACTGCTGCTGGGTCTAACGTTAGTGGTTCTCTGACCTTCATGCTGCTGGGTCTAACGTTAGTGGTCCTCTGACCCACTGCTGCTGGGTCTAAAAGTGGTTACACACCAACCAATCTGTATTGTTGCCCAGGAAATGAAAACCGGCAGCTGATTGGACGAACGCGGCACACAGGTTTGTTTTCTCCGGAAATTCAAAGCCAGACTGTCATGGCGGCTCGTTCAGAATACGATATCTCATATTGTACTAAAATAGTTCACCGAAACGTGTTTCTTAAAACATTTTAAGCGAGAAAAAGGCTGTGATGCAGTTGCTGAATCTGTCTTCATTTCAGATCAACAAAGGTCAGTTTAAAAGATTTTCGTCAGATTTTGAGAGACTCTAGTCACCTCAGGTTTCCGGGTGAGTCCCGACTCCCCCGCCTCCGACTGAACATGTCAGGTCGGCCAAAATGAACGCCGACAGCCCCCCAGACTGACAACGGCACGGGATACACCGAACAGAATCGAGTCACTGACCTCACCAGACTGTCCCACGGCCGATAATCGGCTAAGTGTGTCAGCGCCCTAACTGTCCCTCCTCTCTCCCTGCATCTCCTCCCAGCGAGCTGCGACACAGTTTCTGGCCCCACTGACGCGTATTGTCACTATGACAACTGACAACATACATCGCCATTTTGTTATGTCCCAATCAAATGACCACAGGAAACAGTGGCCTTTCTATCCATTTTATTTCTATGGTCACTTCCCTTAATGAACCTTGCACGCTGAGTCAGAAGTTTTCATGCAAAATGTATAAATACGATCTCACGGCCTCCAAAACTTTCATCGGTCATAAAAAGTGTTTTTTTTCGGCATCCGTTGCGAGCATTTTGAGGTGTTTTGACACTTGAGAGATTCTTTAGGATCAACGGGTTCGTGGAAATTGGTGGTCTCCTTTTAAACATATGGCTCCTGTATGAAATGGGCTGAGCCCCGAAAGTTTACAACGTCTGGCTCTGCCCCTGATAGTCTGTATAATATCATATTTTAATGTCACTTTTTTTTATTATTGTTTTTTGGATGGAATCTGTTTGCAGCCAACTAAAGATCAGCTGATTGGTCAATACTCACTGTCTTTATAGCTTCTTTATTATCCTTTATTATTACTTTTACTTTTTAAAGTAGTTTTTTTAATCTGTAATTTTACTTTTACTTAAGTATATTTAGTTTGAATTATTTATTCTATTTAAATCCCATCTGTTACTGAGTAAAAAAAGGAAATAAACGTTGTTTTAAGTATCTGTAAACTACATCGAAATGGTTTCTGTCGCTTTTTTGAGTTTTGTTATTGTATTTGTTGATTATATTTTGTATTATTTATCTGAGGACTAACTAAAGTGATGAACCCTTCCTTTAAAATGAAAATGAACCTTTTGTTGGAAGTTTTTTAAAAATAAAGTTTTTTACGCTATTTTTTACTTTTTGTCTCTTTTTTTCCACTCCTACCAGGTTCACCACTAACACCAAATTATTACAACTACTTTTACACTTATATTTGGAATTCATGGACAAACCTCATTTATATAAACTTATACATATTTTTTTAGTTTAAAAAAAAAACTGAAATTATGAATTATTTCGACAAATAGTTGAGATTAACACACAGACTGCCAAAGGTCAGTGAGAATACTCACTTTTTCTTTTTTTTTCTTCAAATGCCAAAAAATGGTAGCCTGACAAGGCAGAGCCACATCCAGATGTTGGGTCTGGGAACTCCTCATTGGCTGGGCTCAATCCGAGGGGCGGGACGAACGGTTGTCTTTCAAATTCCCTCTGCACGCAAAACATGAGTTTCTCGGCAACGTCATCACTGCTTGCGCACGCAACCGCGCGGCAGAAAGAAGACGTGTTTTGTGTAGATAGCTAGTAGAGGCATAGCGTAAGTCAAAATGCCAAGGAGTTGTTGCGTAGTTAATTGTACAAACAGAGCCAGTGATGGGTGCCTGATGTTTAACGCACCTAGGGGGAAGCATGCTTTTGCCAAAAACCGGCGGAGGTTATGGCTTATAACTTTATTGAATGAAATATTAAGCTTCGCTCCTCTGAGATGGGTGGGTTTTTGTTACGTTACATACAAAGCTAACTGGCTATAGTTAGCCTACATTAGCTAACGTTGCCGAGACAGTGGCAGTAGAGCTTCGGCGAGCTAACCAAGACAGTGTTATGGCCCTCTCGCCCACAATCAACCTCTGCTGCTAAAAACAATCAAACTGCAGTGACGTTTTGAAACTAGCATATTATTTTAATGCATAAACCAACCATAAGGGTACACTCAGGAGTAACCCTGCTGCTAACACGGGCTATTACATGAGCCTAAAATGATAATTATAACCATACATATATATCACAGTAACACTGCAAAATTAAAGACCGACAAACAGATCCAACTAAAATCATGTTTTATTGAGTCAGCAGTTATATACAAATAATACGGAAAGCTTAAAGGAATACGCCACCTGAATGCATGTCGAAAGTCTAGCCGCGATGTTTCCCCATTGGAATTAATGGCAAACAGAGCTACAGCTAGCTTCTCATAACGAGAGCTCTCCAGCTCACAACAAATGATTTAATTGTAATCGGTCAAAAACGTTAGCTTTGTAAGACCATAGAGTATGTGTTATATAAATGGCATGACGAAATGAAGGGACTAAGACAATGTGCACTGAGACAAAAATGTGTTTGCATTATCGGACCAGCTCACCAATCTGTCTGTCAATCTGTCTTTCTGCCCCTGTAATGTTTGTAAACAGGAAACACGTCTATAGTATAGCGCTGCAACCAACCAGAGCAACGAAGAAGATAACAGAGGTAGTTGATAGATTAAACTCCGAACACGTCTTCCTTTTTTAAGAATGACTTCAGTGCCGTTCTTTGTTCTTTTCTCAAAGTAAAGCTGAGCTCCAAGTCTTCCAGAGTTACGGCCAAAGGTACGACCGCTGTTCGCCAGCAGCAGCAGCCATAAGCCCCGCCCACCCACTCTATACACAATGTGATTGGCCCGGCTAGATTTTTAGGGCTAATAAAATGTAATGAAACCCCCAAAGTCCTGATCCTGAACTTTACTTTGAACTTACTTTGCGAACAACGTTGTACGGAACCATGCACGTATCTCATCTTTGGGCAATTTGCTTAAAACAGGGGTCTTCAATGTTTTTAAGCCAAGGGCCCCTTAACTGAAAACGAGATGGAGAAGGACCGGACACCCTACATATTGTATAAAATTAAAGGTATAGTGGAGGATTTTCCCGAATTTTAGAAAAGAACCGCCCTCTGTACTTTTTGAAAAAATGCACATGAGCAACAGTCTGCCTGCTCCCGAGAGGGAACGCCTATTAAACGTGTGCACGAGATTGCACTGTTTACAAGTTGCTGTCGGCATGGCTCATACAAGCCTACTTTCCAAAGGAAGATTTGCACTTTTTCACAAATTGAGATGTTTACCGTGTGTGCGCGGTGCGTGACTTGTGCCAGGGCTAGCATCGCTAATCATAGCTTACATCAACTTTTACTAGCAGTGATTTTAAATGGATTTCTCCAAATAGCCAGACTGTACCTGTGGAGTAGAAACTTCACGACTGAGGCATCAGTGGGAAGCCCAACCTGTGCTTTTAGCGCACGCCAGCGTGTGAAATATTCTCCCAAAAGCTTCAATGCTTCAATGACTGGCTGAAACCGTAGCTCAAGCTCACCACACATATACACCTGAAAGCTCGGGACGTAAACATAGCACCAGAATGATTGAAAACCAGGAGACCAATAGTGTTGATGATCCACCCGGAAAAAGAAAATCCTCCACTATACCTTTAAGTTGCATATTAAACTACAATAACGTGTAGGGCGGCCTAAAGCCTTTATACATAAGTTTTTTTTGCATAGAATACAAAGCTATTAAAATAATAATTGTTGATTTTATAAATCATGTTTTAATGTTAAACATACATGTGGCACAGTGAATCCTTAGGATTAACTGTATCTGTGGATAGTAAGCCTATCATCAGTGAGCTTTTTTCACAAATAGGTTGATTTATATTTGCTAATAATATGTTGGATTCATGTGAAGACATTTTATTGTTTTAATAAAAAAAAATAATAATAATAACTGGGCGGCCCCCGTGCAGTAATTCTGAGGACCCGCTAGGGGTCCCGGGCCCCTGTTTAAGACCTCTGGCTTAAAAGAAACCCAAATTTCTGATGTAGAAACTTTGAAAACGGGTCAAATTTGACCCAAGGAAAACAAGAAGGGTTAAATAAATGTAGTGAAGTAAAAAGTACATTATTTGCCTCTGAAACGTAGTGAAGTTAAAGTATAAAGAAGCAAAAAATAACCTCAAAAAGATACTTGAGTACAGTACTTGAGTTACATTCCTCCTCCGGTTAAACGGAGCCGTCGGTAGTTGCAGTTTTATCAAAGCGAGCCATCAGAAAGCTAATGGCTGAAGTGACATCTGACCCACCGGGGGCGGCTCTATCACACTCGGCTCATTATTGTCCCATTCACAAATCCGCTGATAAGGCTGCAGAGCTTGTCCTGTCCCAGAGCTTTGCTTGGTAAACAAACCTGCAGACAGAGTGGCTCTCTAACTTCTTCAAACTTTCAATCAAACAGGAAACACTTCCAGTCTGACCTGTCACTCGCAGACGAGCCACAGATAGCACTGAATCCTCTCGCACTGCAGATAATAGGCCTCAGTTTCTTTTAACTTGATGCTGTTGATTGATTTGGTTGTTACACTTATTGTAGTCCAGCACCTGAAGGTAACTAATACACTATATGTCAAAGGATTAGGGTGGTTAGATATGAAATACAACTAACTGAGACTTTCTTCACTTACAAAATGATCTTTTAAACTGACAAACATCATATGTGTAATTCATGGCTCAATTCAAAAGCGGTGAAAACAATTATTTCTCTCTCCCCGTTCACTTCCGTGCATATATTATTTCTGAAATAAGATCCCATGGTGGTCCACCGGAAGGGGAGGGCCTTCGCATCTCTATAGAGAGTGTGTGTGTGTGTGTGTGTGTGTGTGTGTGTGTGTGTGTGTGTGTGTGTGTGTGTGTGTGTCCGTGTGTCACTGTGAGCCTAACGGCCTGAGGAGGAGATACAGAGAACCATGCCGCTCTGAGAGAAAGAAGAGCTGCAGGAGTTTCTCTGCACTGATAAGGATGAAACTGCAGACAGAGAGGAGACCAGAGACACTTTAAGAGATCAGATAGTGTGTGTGTGTGTGTGTGTGTGTGTGTGTGTGTGTGTGTGTGTGTGTGTGTGTGTGTGTGTGTGTGTGTGTGTGTGTGTGTGTGTGTGTGTGTGTGTGTGTGTGTGTGTGTGCATGCGTGCGTCCATGCGTGTGTCCACATTTGTGACCGATAATGTGATTGATTTAATCAGATTTGCGCAAGTAATTTGAGAACTTAATTTTTAAAATGTGTGCAGATGAATTAGTTTGTTTTAGTTAGTTAGTTTGATTGATCACCTGCTCCAGCCTAGAACATCAAGGCAGGCCCATCTCACTGGTCCAGTCTAAAACTCCAGGGAGAGTTGGCATAACTGCGGTGCGCGTACTACTCTGTATCACACACCATCAACAGCAACGCCACCAGCAGTGAGGAGATCCTTACTTTCTGTATAGAAGCATGTCTGCAGGTTCTTCCTACAAAATACAACTTATCGCTGTGGCTTCCCTCCATCCATTCACCCCTCTGCATGTTGCATGGGATGAAGTCGGACACAAATCTAACCGGCATGCATTGGGCGGCGATTGCCGGGGATCGTTTCTGCGCAGATCTGGCTCATCTCCAACGAGCCTAACATCACAGTCGTGACGTAATTCCACTTCCGGGACACAGAACCAGATTGATTTTTGAAGTAACGATTTTAATCATCAACCATAAATTCTAAACCATCTAAAGAAGAATAACCATGGATTGCATCGTTACAAAATTAAAGTTGCTGCTCCGGTAGAATTCTGTAAGAACTCAACCTAGTTTAAAAAAAAAAAAAACTCCCCCGGCATATTATGGGAAAATACTACAATACCCACAAATTCTAAGCGTTAAATCAACGTCACTACCACACAACATAGTGTCTTGACTTTTTAGTATGTTTGGGCAAAAGTCATAAACATGGAATCCTTGGTAGACTTAATAAGGACATAAGATATTCATGAATGGAGACACATTGTAGATATTAGCCATTGTAAAGTTTATACTCTCCTCCTCTTTTATACTAACTTCTCCTAACCTCCAAATGTGACTTGTAGAGGTGAACACATACACTTGTGTTGCATGGTATACTGGAATTTCAGAAACCACCATTCAACATAATGATCAGCCTTAGGCTCTGTAATTTCATAAATGATGTTCAGCAATGTTGCAGCAGATTTCGGTGTATCGTTTATATTAGAGGCTCTGTTGTTGTATAAGAGGTGTACATTTTGGTAGACCAGGCAATACAATGCTGTGATTTTTTCTTTCATTATTTGTTCTTTGTGAAACATGTTGATCAGCAGATATTATGTAAATGTGAAGTAAATAAGCCATAAACAGTCCATAAAGTTTCCTTTGTGTTTTATTTTTATTTTGATAGTCATAGGCATATAACTTATTACTAGGTTGTGAATGCACTGAACTTTTTGATAAGTAGACATTTAGTTAATGTGAAGTAGATAAGCCATAACCAGTCAAATAAATTTCACTTTATTTGGATAGTCACAAAGCATACCTACAGATAGTTACTTGAATGACATCACATGTGTTGTAAAAGTGTTACAGATGCCTTAGTGATGCTGCTAATAGACTCAGAGATTTGCGGTAGATGTAAATGGTTAAAAATACTTTAGAGACGCTATTGACAAGCTACAATCACTATGTCTCTATATATACACTCACCTAAAGGATTATTAGGAACACCATACTAATACCGTGTTTGACCCTATCCTATCAATATGGGCCAACATTTCTAAAGAATGCTTCCAGCACCTCGTTGAATCAATGACACAAAGAATGAAGACAGTTCTGAAGGCGAAAGGGATCCCCCACACCATTACACCCCCACCACCACCAGCCTGCCCAGTGGTAACAAGGCATGACGGATCCATGTTCTCATTCTGTTGACGCCAAATTCTGACTCTACCATCTGAATTTCTCAACAGACATCGAGACTCATCAGACCAGGCAACATTTTTTCAGTCTTCAACTGTCCAATTTTGGTGAGCTCGTGCAAATTGTAGCCTCATTGTAGTGGTACCCGGTGGGGTCTTCTGCTGGTGAAGCCCATCCGCCTCAAGGTTGTGCATGTTGTGGCTTCACAAATGCTTTGCTGCATACCTCGGTTGTAACGAGTGGTTATTTGAGAAAAAGTTGATCTTCTATTAGTTGGAATCACTCGGTTCATTCTCCTCTGACCTCTAGCATCAACAGGACCCCCCTGGACTGCAGCATACTGGATGTTTTTCCTTTTTCAGACCATTCTTTGTAAACTCTAGAAATGGTTGTGGGTGAAAATCCCAGTAACTGAGCAGATTGTGAAATACTCAGACCAGCCCATCTGGCACCAACAACCATGCCACGCTCAAAGTTGCTTAGATCACCTTTCTTTCCCATTTTGACATTCAGTTTGGAGTTCAGGAGATTATCTAGACCTGGACCACACCCCTAAATGCATTGAAGCAGCTGCCATGTGATTGGTTGATTAGATAATTGCATTAACGAGAAATTTAACAGGTGTTCCTAATAATCCTTTAGGTGAGTGTATATATGTTACTGATATGTTTCAAGCAGTTGTATATCTATAGATATATAGATTATATATATATCACAATTTGCACAATTGTGACCGACGGGTTGAAATGGGTTAACTGTAAAAATTTGACTTTTATTATTTGAACTGTTAAAAGCCCTCCTAGGGACAGGTGTTGCGAATTAGCCATGGCTACAAACCAACCCAGTCTCACTCAAAAGCGTACAAATAACATGGGTTTACACTTTGAAAATACGTGCAATGTGTACGCCAAAGTCAAATTCTTCGTGCAGTAGATACGTTTAGCGCTCCAATTATAGTAAGGGAGACCGGTGCGTTTTATATGCACGCGGCTCTTGCGACCTTGCTCACACGTTCGGAAAGGTTCGGAGTTTCCTTAAACGGACGAGATATCCCCATTTAAGACACGAGGAGGAAGCTAGCTACAGGAGTTGCACGGTTACACGAGAGGTAAGAAAATGTGGCTCTTTTAATCTTTCCACAGGCTGTCTATAATGTTTCAACCGTACAGGAAAAAACCTACAATACTATTTCCAGCTTTGACGTTATTATATCATGAACTTTGCTTTAGTTTTACGTCCGCTAAAGGAGGACGCTTGGCTAACGTTAGCTGACTTAGCTAACTGCTTTGCTCGGGGCAGGTTGTCTAGCTAATATAGTGTTATGTACTACGTAGAAACTGTTCTGGGATCTGCTAAAACATCGGGCGAGGTTAACACGGTGATGCTAGCACACCTGCAGTAGTCGACCGATTTTATTCATAATTGTAAGTTTTTGTGGTGACAGCAGCTGTAAGATTACGTCGAACAGACATTTACTTCTGTGGTCTTTTCTCAGTGCGCGATGTTACGGTTGTCGAAAAGTGTGTTTATGTCATAGACAGTATATGTGTCAGTACCCGATCCGTTCTGCGCATGGCGGACCGCTAGCTGATTGTTGCGGTCTGCCGTCAGCCTCCACAGTTAAGCTAACGTTAATAGCTAACCGCTAATTCGGCTAACCGCTAGCTGAGACAGCATGTAAACTTTAAAAGACCCTCAAAATAAAAATTGAAAATAAACGTTAACATTTATAACAGCTGTTACGTCAGTTCTACTTTACTGGTGCTCATTTAAAATACAATCGCTCAATACTTGTCTTTATTTTTATTACTGTAAAGTCTTAAATATAATTTTTTTTTTTTGCAGTTTTAAATCCCCTATCAAGTAATGCTACCACGCATGTGCAGAACCGCTCCATCTGCGATCGCCTGTTGCATGCCGGATAGATTTATATTTGTATTTTGATTTTTTTTAAGTCTTATTTCGAATTCAATATACTGTACAACAATTCAGTCATCACAGGTCGTAGACATAAAACTGTACATAAATAGGTACACATGACATAATGTGAAAGTAATATTTTAAACGGAAAGAAATAAAATAATAAGTAAAGAGGTGACAGACTTGCAATTTAAGAAATTGACAGCAGGAGTTCTTAATTAAATAATTGAGTAAATATCAGTTATTTTAAATACCTTTTTCTTATTTGTTGCCAATTTAAGAGACTCAAAGTATATGTCAGTTTCAATTTTGAATAGTTTAAAACATGGTGTTGATTTGGTAAATGTTGCTTTGTGAATATGGAACTTTCCTAGTAAGATAAAGAGGTTTACAGTATTATTGAATAGTTTTCATTTATGCAAATGAATGTGGCATTTGTCGTTTTCAATTGTAATACATTAGTCATCCCAATTTGACAAACAAATTAACCTTTGAAATGTTTGAACTTACACTTGACAGCTTCAGGATGACATCTGAAAGTTCTGACCCCAAACTAGAAGTTTAGCTTCAACTTGGTGATGCATTTGTTGAAGAGTTGCAGGCAAGTGACATTTACATCTACAATATTTTACAAATTACCAGAGTAATCCGCAAGGTTCACATCCTCTTGAATCTTTAATTATACAAACTCTTTGTACAGAGAGAAAACCAGCAGTCACAGAGGGATGTGGCAGTAACAGAGCAATGCAGGGTCAATTGGTGGAAAAGGGACCTGGATGGACAAAGGGTAACTGGGAAGAAAAGGAAGAAAAAGGTATCATCTGCTGGTAAGTGTCCTGTTTTATAAAAGTATGTCAATCTTTATATTAAACCTGGTTTTAAATAGCATTGGGCTATACCTTATATTGTACAATTTTATAATAATAGGCTACTTTCTTAACAAAGGCGTAGAGACATAATGACAATAATTCAATAATAGTAATGTGAGTTCTACCAACTCTGCTTTTATTTTATTTCTTCTTGGTAGAGCGTGTTAAGGTTTTAATGTGATCAATTAAAAGGCATGACTGAATATTTTAACATTTAGAAGGCTCAATTGTTATTTGATTTTTTTTGTTTCTAACCAGGTACTTATGCTGCTACAGAAGATCCCTCTCCCAGCAATGAAATTCCCTCTTATAGCACTTCAATGTCTAACAAGTACCTGGATGCTGGTAATTTCATATTACAGTGAATTTGTTTTGGTTTTTTTGGGGGGGAAATTTTTAGTATTACTCCCTTTTTACTCAAGTTTATGATTTGACAAGTAACAGTTTCCTACTGATACTGTAATGCACAATTATACTCCTAACTGCCACCATAACAATCTTTTTCTTTATTTTTGAAGACTTCACTTTACAGAGGCTGGAGGAGATTTTACGGGAAGAAAACAATCTTGATTGCCAAAAGACACCACTATCAATTTGGAGCAAAAGGCAGAGGGAAGTCCAGCAACGCTGGCAACAGTCAAGGCAGCAAAATCTTGACAGTCTTCTGGCAGCCAAGAGTACCACAGACAGATGTTGTAGTCACTGCCAGTCAGAAAAAGCAGTCATCTGTTGCCGTGATTGTATGCCTTTGGAGTGGTTTTGTGTAGACCGTACTATCCATCGGCAGCACATCCTTCATAACAGGCAAACCATTGTTGATGGGTTTTACAAGTACATTCCACCATCTGAGTCAGTGACCCTTAAGGATGGGACGCACAGCATCTGTGAACAAGGTAAAATGTTTTTCTTTGTGCCTCTGAGCCAGCAGAGACATGATGTTTTTATGTTGTCTGTTCGTACGTCCCATTCTTTTCAACGCTATATCTCAGGAACACGGAACAAGGATGAACTAATACGATTTTGGTGCTCTGAGGTAAAGGTCACAACCTCACAAACCCATTTTTGGCCGAGAATTCTTTTGTTAATTATGACAAAATTTCTCACAAATGTTTAATAGAATAAAATGAACTACTGACATGGCAATATAGTGATAACTTTAATTGTTCCAAAAAATACACCTAATACATGTTGTTAAATTCCTTTTAAAGTCTTTCTACATATATTATGAGTCTGAACTGCCTCGCAGTTGTTTGCCAACCAGTGAAGTTGCCGTTTACATCCATGTCAGTCCAATTTGTTATCTATAATACTGTCTTGTGATGCAGATGTTCTTACAGATAATATTATGATCCTTGCTTGTCCCTGCAGCATGCTTGTTGCCTGTCACCTCCCCACCCAGAGTTTGCTGTGGTTACTCGGACTTCACTCTGTCTGCTGGTAGACCTGTCATTTTGGTTTGCATCAATGGTATGTGTGTCTGTGGGTGTGTGACATATTACTGTAGCGTTTTCACTTTTATTTTATGTTTTTACTGCTTTCAGGGCGTTATGATCTTCACGTGCCACAAGAAATGTGCAGCCACTGTGGGAGTCAGTGGACTCCTGATGTGACTGACTTTGTAATGAGTGGCTACTGGCCGACCACAATGCAGGCACAAACACTGTTTCAACAGGACCTGTTTGAATCTTTTGACACCATGAAGACAATAGTCCGAGGGATGTCCCGACAGGCCTTCACTGCAATGCTGGACCAGAGGACAAAGCACTTTGGAACGTGTAGTTAAGCGGCTGGAACCAACAACGGTGAGTTATTTTAAACCACGAGAGGGGGGCTGTAAATCGGGAAGAGAGGACTGTGAGTTTGCAGTGTGTTTGGCGATTGTTGCCGTAATTCTAAGCCAATGAAGTGTGTTCAGTCGGCAAGGTAGTGGTATTTTTAGCGTTTCGTATTGTAATTCTAAGCCAAAAAAACTGAAAACACCTGTATGAGGCTTTAAAGTGAGTACGGTATCCTGCAGGAGTTATACAGCTCCAGTAGAGGGGGGTATAGCATCACACACACACACACACACACACACACACACACACACACACACACACACGGCCCCTCCTCTGCAATGCAGGGGTGGTTCCTCCTGCAGGCAGTGGAGGGTTGTTAGTGATTGGAGTGACCTGGGCTCAGGTTATTTAAGCTGCTTCTAACCACTTCTAACCTAACTCTTCTCTCTCTCTCTGCTCCTCCAGGTATGAACCTGTTTCGTTTGTTCCTTTATAGTTTTACTTAGTTTCCACTCAGTCATTTACACACACATACAGATTCACTCATCCATGCGCTTTACATACACCTTACATTATGACATTCTCACACCTCATTCCTTTTTCTTTGTTTAAAGTTAATAGTTTTGGTTTACAATAAAGTATCTTTTTGATTAGCCTGTACTTGTTGTTGGTGTCCCCTCATTTTTGCCACAGGCTGTGAGCCGGCTTGTCACACACACACACACACACACACACACACACACACACACACACAAATGTGATGTCACTGGGTTTGCGGATGTCATACTATGTGTGGGGGCAACGTGTCCAATCATAGTGGTCACACACTATCCACGTTTATTCATTAGTTCAAACATTATTGATACTCGAGATCATTGAGGGGCACCCCCATTTACAATGACATTTGAGTGGGCTTAAAGGAGAATTCCGGCCAATTTTTACGTTAATCTTGATCGCTATAGCTACGCGAGTACTTTCGATAGAAAAAACCCCGACCCGAATCAGTGCAGGTAACACTGAGAAGCTGCAGCTACGTACTACAAGCGTCCCCTGAGCTAAAACGGCAGTGCTCGGGGCAAGTTTTAGAGTGCCTTTGTGCCTCTTAACAGACACAAAATGCAATTAATATGTCTGTGCCACAAGAACAGGGCCCTTACGTGTCAACAAGATGCCTTTTCAACTCAGACATTGTTTAAATTCACCTACCCTGGTCCCTGTCTCGATCCTGCCAGTAGCTAGCTTGCCCTGCTAGCTGATAGCCGTTAGCTGCTAGCTGCCGTTTGGTGAGTGTATTCAGACAGGCTTCTGTGATAATCATCCCAAAAACAATCCACGGAGCGGTGGTGGCGTGGCTATGTCCTCCAGAGGACAGGTCATGTCACGTCTTGAAGTGTATTCCCCCCTAAAAAAAAAATAGTGTGGTAGTAGCTGTTAGCTGCTAGCTGCCCTCCGGTGAGTGTGTACAGCCAGATAGCTGTTAGCCGTTAGCTGCTAGCTGCCGTCCGGAGAGTGTATTCAGCCAGGCATCTGTGCTAATCATCCCAATAAAAATCCACGGAGCGCCGTTAGCTTAGACTGCTAGTTAAATACCGGTATTACAACTGCCTTCGGAGCTGCGTCCACGTTGTCAACACAAGACATGTGGCGTCAGTGCTCTTTTTGTATCATACTTTTATTGAATGAAATATTAAGCTTCGCTCCTACGAAATAGGTGTTTTTTTGTAACATTACACACAAAGCTAACTGGCTATAGTTAGCCTGTACGTATGCTAGCGGGATTAGCTAACGTTGTGTAGCCAGCCAGCAACTTCAGCAATTGGCAGTAGTTTCGGGGAGCTAACCGCGACAGTATGTTGCCCACAATCAACCTCTGCTGCTAAAAGCAGTCAATCTGCAGTGATGTTTTGAAATGGAGACACATGGATGTGTTGGCTCGCCGAAGCTGCTTGCTGGCTATGCAACGTTAGCTAATGTCCGCTAGCATACATACAGGCTAACTATAGCCAGTTACCTTTGTGTGTAACTAACAAAAACCATTTCGTGGGAGCGAAGTTTAACATTTCATTCAATAAAGTTATGGTACAAAAGGAGCACTAACGCCACAAGTCTTATGTTGACAACGTGGACGCAGATATAGGAAACTCCGAAGGCAGTTGTAATATTTACCTAGCCGGCTATGCTAACGCTGTTGTGCTAACATTAGCGAAACGTCGGCGTAGCGTTAGCTAGCTGTCTAAACTTGTTGTCTAAAGTTTACCGGTACTTAGCTGAACTAACGACATGATCACTGTCACTAGATATAAATAAAACATTGACTTTCACTTGGTGCTGTTCACGGACAGTAAAAAACCCTCTTCCTCATCCCAGTCAGTCACCATAGTTACAGTACTGGGCTGATACACAGTCACCATAGTTACAGTACCAGGCTGATACACGTCTCCCCAACGTGACGTCATCACCAAATTGCGGGGGGGAAAAAAACACTAATACCAAAAATGACAAAAACCTGTCAAAAACTGGCCTTTAACACTATTTGGAGACATTTTTAACAATGATATACATATATTGAGTGCTATATGTACCTATTAATCAACAGTGGTGGTTAACCTGAAACATGGGCTTTAACTTGGTTTGCAGGCTGCTAAGCTAGCTAGCTAGTGCAGTGTAGTTCGACTTTTAGCTGCTACTTACTGCTAGATAAAGTTTTCCTACACATTCAGAGGGAACAACGATATAACTAAACATTAAATTACAATACCTCTCAATCGACAGATTCCGGCGTTTTTATCGTTGTTGTATGGTGGCTGTTGTAAACTGTGACCGTCCTCCTGTTTCACGGACCAGCGGCAGATGCAGCGCATTCATCTCATGGGTCACCTGACCTGCATGGCCACACTGAACAGAAATCAGCTCTCAGAGCCTCAGTACGACCATTACTGTGTTAGTTAAAAATGTAAAACTGGCCCTAAATCCGTTGATCAGCTGTCATCATTGATTGACAGCATTTCTCTTGTTTCTTGTGTTGACGAACTTGACCAACTACCTATCAGAGGGGGGTGGCCACCCCCCAGAATCGCCATTGCTGACAGACACCCTTTTTCGGCTTAAAATTACAGTATGAACCGCTAAAAACACAACAACCTCACCGTCCTCTCTCCACGCCAGTCAGGCACACTTCCTCGGCTTAGAATTACAATACGAAACGCTAAAAATACCACTAGCTACCTTGCCGACGGAACACACTTCATTGGCTTAGAATTACGGCAACAATCACTAAACACACTGCAAACTCATAGTCCCCTCTTTCCGATTTACAGCCCCCCTCTCGTGGTTTAAAATAACTCACCGTTGTCGGCTCCGGCCGCTGAACTACACGTTGTAAACAGCCATGGGCTGCTTGCCTGGTCCTCCCGGTAACGTTAGCAGTTAACAGGGTTAGCATGGCGGCGTTAGCCAGGACCAGTCGGGATCACTTTACTGGCTGTGTCTCAATTGTTTTTGCGAGTAACCAACTCGGGTACTCTAGCTATATAATTCAATGTGAGTACACAAATGTTGAAATGACATAAAACGCCCGTCCCTAGTAGCTGTGATAAATTAGCCTGAAGCTAATGCTTACCTGTTCAGGAGAAAATAAGCCAACTCTGCGTCCTTTTGGGATCTAAGCTGTCTCCATCTTTCAAATACATTTCCAATATTTACCAGTTTGTTACATCTCTGGTCACGCAACTGTTCGAAACATGCTGTTTAGGTCGGATAGAATGCTATCTCCAATATTTACCAGGGGGTTGTTACGTCTCTGGGGTCCGTTCCAGGTAGAAGGTTTAACAAACTCTGAGTGTAACCCTGATGTCTGAGTTGGTTTACCCCGAGATGGGAAACTGAGTTTTCGGTTCCAGAACAGCTGATTTGAGTTGGTTCAATCAACTCGGAGTAGGTTCACTCAGGGTTACGCGCGTGCACAAAAGGCAGTATGAATGGAGCCATGATTCTACAATTCACCATGGCAACAACCACAAACAAACGTGTCGGTGGAAATACTCATGCGCACAAACAGCGAGTTTGAACATGTATTTCGCTAAAAAAGCAAGACAGCGGCTGCTGCTGCAAAAGAGAGAGAATTGGTGTGGGAGAAAATTGCTGCTCGAGTCAATGCGTACGCATTCACAGTGTATTAATTTCATATTTAATCAGAGTTAACTTATAATATTACTGGTGAAAACTGGAATTGTATTACACCTATAATTTTATTTAGGTGCAATCCTGCGGGCGAAAAAGTAAATCCAATTCTGAGGCTGCAGCACCATGATCATTAACAGAACAAACTGGTTTGATTTGCATTGAGAGATGATATTATGGAAAGTACCCCAAGCCAATCTCTAGGTATGGTGAAGGGTATGTGATGATGTGGGGGGGCTATTTTAATTCCAAAGGCCAAGGGAACTTTATCAGGATGCATAGTATCCTGGATCCATGAAATAACTGGCCTTTAAACATCTTCCTGCCTCTATGGGAATCTAACATAGGGGTGTACTGACTTTAGTTGCTAGCAGTTTAGACATTAATGGCTCTATGTTGAGTTATTTTGAGGGGACAGCACATTTACACTGTTGTACAAGCTGTACACTTAATACTTTACATTGGAGCAACGTGTAATTGCTTCAGTGTTGTCCCATTAAAAGATATAATGAAATATTTACTAAAATGTGAGGGGTGCACTCACTTTTGTGAGATACTGTAATTAACAGTCTATGGGTCTAACCCATTTATGGCGAAAAACACGTGATTTGGCCTTGATTTGCATTATAACTGTTGTTTGTTTGTGAAGAAAAGAAGGATGGCCCTCAGAACTAACAATGTATGGTACTTTTACTTTCAATTGATTGTTTGAAAACATTTTATGGGATGGTCCGAACTAAAATTGTACATTATATCTTTCTAAGGGTCTTAAATAACGTGTGACATGGGTTATGTTGTTATTACATGTGTATACATTTGTATAGATGTTTATACCCTTGTATAGATTTGTCTTTAATTAAAAACAAAAATAGTTTTGGATTTATGACCCCTTTACCTATTTTCTATTTCCCCCCGTTTTACAGTTTAAAAAAAAGGAACTAAGTAGCTTTTACTTAAAGTACATTTTAAATGAGTTACTTATTACTTTTACTTGAGTATTTTTTCAGATAGGTATTTTTACTTGTACTTGGGTAATGTTTAATCAAAGTATTTGTACTTTTACTTGAGTACAATATTTTAGTACTTTTTCCACCTCTGGTTTGTGTTATGTGGTGAATGTGAAAATGAACTGCTACCTCCTCTGTCAGCTCTAGCCACTGAACAGAAATAAGCGGAGAAATCAGACCAATTAAAAAAGCTGGTCAGTCTGACATCATGCTGCCTGAGCTCATTACTATTCATGAACTCTCCCAGTTGGGCTGGGTAAAGGATGCTGACAGCCAGGCTCTTATTGGCTAGCTGTTAGCCAATCAGATTCAAACATCTTAGCTCGTTGAATATTAATGAGAACTGGCAGAAATCGAGCTGAGTCTTCCTGTAGGCTTTCTATACCACGCTAGAATGGCTTGAAACAAGGTAACCAAGGTTATAGAGCCCATGGTAGAACTTCAGACATTACCACAAAGTCATGAAATACGTGTTGCAGGGCACCTTTAAAGAAATGCGACCAACAGTGTTTTTTTTTCTCCTATCCCAGAATGCATCAATGGTGTAGCCAGACCCGCCAGACCTTACTCCACAGCACTGTGGAGATAGAGCTGGCAATGCGAGACTATTGAGATGCAGACAGTGCAGAGCTTTATTCCAAACAACATGCCCCAGGACACGTACACTTGTGCTGTAACGTTGTTGTCCCTGGTGTGTTTAGTTTTCGCCCTTCTCCGTGAGCAAGTTGTTTATCTGAAGCGCACAATGGATGCTCCTCCGTCCTTGTCATACTGTTCTCTAATCGCTTTAATCTGAAGTAAACTGTCCCACTACTTCATATCTTCATCCCGCAGGTAACAACAGTGGAAAATGACTCTTCTCTCTCCGTCTGCGTGTCTTTTTCTTCCTGTTGCACGCCGCTCGCGGCCGCACAATCAACGTTAACCATCGGACGAGCTGCTGATGGGAGAAGAAAGGCAGCTGCTCTACTGGTAGCTTGAAACACGAGGGATCCGGTTACACTCTCCGAGGAAGTTTACGAGCGTTCCCATGTGAAAAGATCAGGGCTGTTTTAAACCTCCTTATCAACTCCCAGCAAATTTGTCAGACAGTCACGGCATATTGGAGCACTGACAAAGGCTGTCTTTGTGGTCGGGCTTCGCTTCTTCTCCTCATCTGTTATGAAGATCTGCTTGTTTTTCAAAGCCTCATTGGCCACCTCGAAGAGCATGACGACGGCTCCACGACCACACTGCATCTCACAATCAGATCCCCTAAATGTATAGACAAAGAAGATAAACTTCTTCTTAACGCTGTGTGTCTTTTGGCATTTACCTGCTTCCCATATCCCAGAAAATCTTTATGTAGCCATGTACAAAATCTATCATCACCCCCCCTCCCCCCTCCGCTCGGCCACCATGGGACCTTAAGCGTGTTTTACAGCAACCGCAGCCCAGCCGGCGCGTGCAAATGTGACGTCATGAAATAGCCATGACTATTTATACCCGCCAGTGATGCCACGTAACGCGTTACTCTAATCTGAGCACTTTTTTCAGTAACGAGTTATCTAACGCGTTACTATTTCCAAACCAGTAATCAGATTAAAGTTACTTTTCCAAGTCACTGTGCGTTACTATTTGTCATTTTCCTTAGTAAAAATATATATTTTTGCTTTATTCTTGCGTCTCGGGGAGTGAAGTCACGTATGCGACAAGTCACGGTTTCAGCATGTGGACAGTTCACGTGTACCACGCAGCAACACAAACGTAAACAACAATGGAGGGAGGAGAGAGATGCGCGTTTTCTAGCTGGAAATACAGTCACTATTTAGAGTTTGTGTCAGCTAAAGACGGCAGTATTAAGGTTTGTTGTACACTCTGTGCTGGTGGCGACTACGTCAAATCTGAAGAACCATTTGGAGTCTCAGCGCTGCAGTCAAACTTACAGAGCAACTCCCAGCAGGTGGTGGGAAGCAGAGAGGAGGTTCCCCACCACCCAAACAACTAAAGCTGGACTTCGGTGCAAAACCAGTAAGTGGGGGAGAGTTGAAGAAGTTGTTGGGGCAGTATGTTGTAGAGGAAATGCTGCCCTTAAACACGGTTGACTGGCTCTCTTTCGTGCCATAATAAACCAGATCCTACTACTGGCAACGCCAAGGTGCCTCACAGTAAACCGGTTGTCATGTTTATGTTGAGGCTGTGGGGGTGTTGTCGGAAGTTGCTGAATGTAACTAATAAAGTAACTTGTAATCTAACTTCGTTACTTTTAAAATCAAGTAATCTGTAAAGTAACTAAGTTACTTTTTCAAAGTAACTGTGGCAACACTGATACCCGCGATGGTGGTCGTGACACTAGCTGCAGTTTTCTCCTGAACAGCGTTGGTACTAATGAGCAAAGGCTTCCGACGTTGCTCTTTCTACGGACTAGAAAAAGAAGAAGAAAAGAGGTAAACAACGGCAGAACTGGCAGCAGCATTGCCGTCAATGCTTCGATTTGATTGGATGAGCTACTTAGTGGGATCGAGCCTTTCATTCACCATAAAAGAGCTCATCTTAATCCGGTAAGTTTACCAGAGAGACTTGCAGTCACTCAGAGTCCTGGTATCCAGTTGTCGGCAAACTCATTCAGACCTCCTGTTTCTGCTTTGTCGCAACATGGCATCATGACTTTGCGTAAATATACACGCCACTTTCATAAAGCAAAATGGCGTGTTATTGTACGTATTTTCAGCTATCCACGTGTATGCCTACGCTGTATACAGCTGATGTAAACATACCCACCACGTTGCGTTATTATTAAAAAAAATAAAAAAAAAATGGTTGGGTTAAGGAAAAGAACACAGGGAAAGGCTTTAGTAACAAAACAATGACAAAAACAAGGAAAATAACGACAAAAACACGCTTAGGAACACAATAAATGGTTGGGTTTAGGAAAGAAACATTGGGTAAGGCTTATTAAAACAAAAAATTAAAAACGGCTGAAATGACTGAAAAATCGCCACACGCGATATACTACTCGCTACGGCGGAAATTGACTCGCAATGTAGGTCAATGGCGGCCGATTTGCGTTGATATACACGCAAAAATGCGATTATGCGTCTTGATAACACGCAAAAACGGAATACAAATTGGCGTGACATAGATACGCCAATTCATGAGATCAGTATGTTTGTCGCGCGCTGCTGAAAAAATAAAGTCGTACGTGACCTCGGCTCGCGCGCCATAAATCGAGCTCGCCGGCAGGATATTACATCATTTTGACGTCACGATGGTGCGCGCCACCTTGGATGTGTCTAGTATAATTCATGTGTTAAGGCGTTTTTCCATACTTACCTGCTTGACTCACCTACTCAACCTCGTCCTAAAAAGTGATTAAACGGCCTAAAATAAACTTGTACGACGCCAACATACGACTTGTTCCTCTGTCTGACCGTCATCACCGTCGTTGCTTGTGACGGTGGGTGACTGAGTGGGCGTTGAAGTGAATTATCTTTGGCCATCAAGTTTGTTTTTGGGTATAGTGTCAACTAGTCTCTTATTTGAAGCTACTAACATAAAATAGTTGCTCTCCTAAAGTCTTAAAATGCACATATTTAGTTCAGGGAAATAAAATGAAAAATTGGACCTCAGTATTGCTAAAATCCTGGTTACAGGCCTGCCGGCAAAAGGTGACCGCCATGCGGTGAAGACGGTTAAAGCTATAGTGTGTAGTTTCTGTCTCCCCCATGAGGAATTCTAAGTAATGACAACAAAATTGAATTGATACAAGCCTTTTGTGATCACGCTCCCCCAGCCTTCCCCCACACAGCTGCTAGTAGCCAAGGAGGACACGGAGGATTAAAATAACATGATGGACTCTTCAGAAGAGGTCTTTATCTTCACTCAAGCTTCTGCGCGGGAAAGTCGCCGGACGCCACAATCTTCTGAACATGGTCCTACTGAGAGATCCAGAGAGAGTTGTGTGAAGCTGAGAGTCTTAATTAGCTTTGTAGCAACTCATTTGGCAACGGCTTGAATGTAACGGACGTTCATTAATATCAAAAAGTTACACACAAAAGTCTTTTATCGTCTTGACGTTCCTACAAAATCAACATGTTTGATATCCTATAAGTTTGAAGTCTTGGTAGTAAAATCTTCTAGTCTGTGACTCAAAACTCAGTGACATTATGACAGAGTGTCTTTAGATGTGAGATGGTGTCAGACTTTTAGTCTTTTCAGAGTCGTCCAGTGTCTGGCAGGCACAACTCACACGATTTGGTCGACTAATCGATTAGTTGATTTAATTGACAAATCTTTATAGTAACTCATTTGGCAATGGCTTGAATGTAACAGACGTTCATTAATATCATAAAGTTACGCACTAAAGCTTTAAGATTTGAAAAGAGTCTTGTCTCTTTTGAGTTTTATGACCTATCCATTTTTTTCCCCGGTATAAGGTCCCATGGTGTCCACCTGAAGGGGAGGGACGTCAGTTTTCGTCGACTAAAACTAGACGAAAATAGTCATGGATAATTCTGACTGAAATAAGACTAAAATGCTCAGAATTTTAGTTTGACTTGACTAGACTAAACAGAGTATGAACGTGACTAAAACTAATAAAAACTAAAATGACAGCTTGACACAAAGGCTAGACTAAAACAGGCCGCCAAAAACAACACTAGAGATAAGGCAGTAATGCTTTTTATACACTCCTCCTCACTGCTTTTCATCCTTCACTTGCTTTAAATCCAGTTAATCCAGGCGGCGCAGAGATGGATTTAGAGCCACTCCTCGAGCCATCTGAGGCATCCAGACAAGAGGATGTTGTTTTAAAGGCTTCTGTATTTGTGAATCAATGTACCGTGTCGCTTTGAGTCGGCGGAAGTGCAGGTATTACAAAAGCCAAGTGCAAAAGTAATAGTTGTCCTCCTAACCTTCGGCTTCACCCTTCAACAAGCTCCTTTATCTGATGAGCGTGTTTGTGTACGGCCTGAGACACCGAGAGACGCTGAGAGATACTGTCAGATTTCAGAATGCCGTCAAAACAGATGCTATCGGCCCTCTTCATGTCTAATTACCTGTTTACTCCAAGGGCCTCGAACCAACGCTGCTGTTTATAAGAAATCACTTTAGTTTGAGGAAATCGTTAAATTCAAGCTCTACATTGGATATTTTCTTTTTAGCGTTTACATTCGAAGATATCCAATAATATGTTCAACTTTCTGCTCATATCAATCTCAAGTTTATCATCGATTAATCTGTCGATTATGTTCTGGCTCAACAGATTAGTTGTTTGGTCTATAAAATATCATAAAATGGTGAAAAATGTGGATCAGTGTTTCCCCAAAAAGCCCAACAGGACGTCCTCAAATGTCTTGTTTTGTCCCCAACTCAAAGATATTCAGTTTACTGTCACAGAGGAGAGAAGACACTAGAACAATATTCACATTTAACAAGATGACATCAGAGAATTTTTACTTTTTTTTTCCCAACAAATGACTTAAACCGATTAATCGATTATCAGAATATTGGCCGATTCATTTAATAGTTGACAACTAATTGATTCATCTTTGCAGCTTTACTTACTTATACTTAGTTTTTTCTACTTTTTTTTTTTAAATGAATCCCCAGTTACAATTTACAATTTATAATTCATGTTATTACACACTACACACAGGCCTGAAAAACACACACACACACACACACACACACATGCTCAGGTCCTTTTACATGCACAAATGGAGAGATGTAGATGTAGTGAGTGGGCTGCGACTGCTGGACAGGCACCTTGAACGGTTGGGGGGGGGGGGGTTTGGTGCCTTGCTCAAGGGCACCTTGGCAGTGCCCAGGAGGTGAACTTGACATCTCTCCGGTTCCCAACCCAACTCCCTACGGACTGAGCTACTACGACCCCAAATTGTGCTGCGAGATATCTACTGAAACCACTCGAATGATAAGCGATGGAAATTCCAATCCAACAATGTTCGTAAAATAGACTTTAAACTGTAGATGTAGTTTAGAGAGTGACCAGATCTAGAGGGTCTGATTTTGAGGTAAAGTCTCCAAAACAACCAACAGTTGAGTTGAGGAAAGCTGAAACTGGCCTTCCCTGGAAAACTCTCCCAGACGTTGTTTATTCAAGCAGTAATTACGACTTATATTTACCTTTCGAGCAGCTGCGCCCTTTAGTGGCCGTGGTAGTTATGACGGGAGCAAAGCAGGAAGAAACTTCATCACAGGACTTTCAGTAGATTGACGTTTCACGGCGCTGTGCCGGCTCCGAAAAACGGAAGAAACAACTACAATCCCAAAGCAAAAGCTCTCCCTCTCGCCTACGTATCACACGATCCTACGCCGTGTGTGTGCAGCAGGCGTAGCCGGTTAAAAGATACATTCGGCTGCACATACGCTCCGCTAACGCTCCGCATACGTTGCGCGTTCAATGTGGCCAAAGCGCTAAGCCTTAAACACGTTCTGCGTCACGTGATGTAACGTCAGATTTTAACCAAACCACAAGTTTGCTTGTAGTTTGGTTGTAGTTTTTGTGCGTAAACGTAACCAAACTGCGACCGTTACTGTCGTTTTCTGGTTTAGACATGAGGTCATTTTCCCGCCAGCGCTAGGGGCGCTTATTTATTAAAACGCTCCCGTGGGTCGTATTAGAGGGCAGGAACAAACCACCGATATCGTCATGTGGTTTGAAGGACTTGTTGGGAAAGCTCCACAGAAAGATTAACAGAGTTGAGGAACGATTAACACTCAAAAACAGAAGAATGTGGAGCCAAACTGTTGAACGATAAATAACTGTTCTGTTGCGTTCGGGTATAAGACAGATCCCGTCTTCCCAAAGTCAGACAGGTTACAACTCTCCCTCTATCAATCCCATCAGTCCTCTGCTCACACTTTGGTTGTGTTACAACAAACTTACCCTCCTTAAATACTTAAAGCCCTAAATCCTGCATGGCATCTTATCAGCGCTGTACTGAGTCAGAAAGCCAACCTGCATGGAGCTACAGAAATCTCACAGGTCTCTTAGGTCACATTGTTCAGCTTTTATATAAATAGTTCCAGAGAACTCGTAGAGGACAACTCTTCTTTTCCATTTAAGGAAATGATAGAAATCTCTTAAAGCAGGGTTCCTTAACGTTTTTTTAAGCCAAGGAACAGAAAGTGACGGAGAAGGGACCCCCTACTAAATATATTGTTTAAAATTAAATTGCATATTAAACTTGGCCTACAATAATGTGTAGACGGGCCTAAAGCCTTTATACATTAATATACCTGTTTAGTGCATAGAATACTAAGTTATTACAATATTTGTTGGCATGATTTTATCAATTATGTTATCAAAAATAAATTTTATGTAGGGTTGGGTATCGTTTGGATTTTTACAATTCCGATGCCAAACCGATTCTTGAAAAACTGAAAAAGGACATCAAAGAAAGGCTCTTTTATGGCGTTATTTTTAATTGAAAATGATTTAAATTTAACAATATATTAACATCCGTATTGGTGAGCCCAGAGAGAAAATATGGCATTTTAAAAGTAGCCTACATTTATGGTAGCTAGCTAACGGTAGACAGACAGAGAAAGGGTGATATTTTTACGTCCGTTTCGGAGCGACAGAGGGAAAATATTTCAGTCGACGCATTAAGTGGAACCGAAATGAGGAACCAAAATGTGCGTTCTAATCGGGTCCGATATCTACCGGTTGCTTAGGGGTTTCAGTACCCAACCCTACTCTTATGTTGGTTGAAAGAGGCACACTTGATAATTGTGAAATTCGTGATTCAGTGATTCTCTCCATCTATACTGGAGAAACTGAGAAGGACTGAAATGTCTGAAAAAGTCTGAGAGTGTCAGTGTGTTTACATGCAGTTTCAAAACCAGATTCTATTCGGGTTAACCCAATACCCCGCTTTATCAAACGCCATGTGAACACCTTACCCCGGCTAAAAACGGACTCCTTTAGTAATCAGGGTATTCCTGCATGTCTTAACTTTTATAAATGTCGAAAGTGTCCATCAAAAGAATCGAAAGTGGGCGCTGAGCATCGAAAGCGAACGTTGAACACGTTGAAAGCGTGCGTCTAAATCAAGCTTTAAAAAAACTAGTGACGAAAGCACCAAAAAAAGACGCATCCTGGGACGACCTCTAGCTCACCCAGTAAGAGCGCGCGCCCCGTGTGGGCTGAGTCCTTTGCAGCGGCCCGGGCTCGAAACCGACCTGTGGCTCTTTGCTGCGTGTCATCCCCTCTCTCGCCCACCTTTCCTGTCAATCCACTGTCCCTATCAAATAAAGGGAAAAGCCCCAAAAAATGATCTTTTTAAAAAGCTAAATAAAAAGACATATACTTTATATTTTAGGATATATGTTAACTTACAGTTTAGTTTACTTGCTGTTTGCGTCTCTATACCATTTGTTTCTTTTCGTCCTTTCAAATCTACTCCTATATGTTCCTATTGTTCTTTGAATATATTATTTATCATTTCTTATGAACTAATCTGTTTATGATTTTATTTTTTCGATTGCCAAACTAAGTCATTTTAAACTAAATGTCTCAGATTAAAAAAAAAGCCTACAGTTTCTTCCCCATGACGTCAGCTCCAGAAAGCCGCGGAGTGTGTTTATCTCCACGAGATCGGGTCAGGGGCTCTTTAAAGGAATCACATCTTATTCTTCAGCCCTCATTTACAATCTCACCCTCATCTCTGTCTTGTCTTATCTTCTCGTGTACTTGTACTGTATTATCAGAGTTTAACTCCACACCGATAGTTTAAATGTCTCCACTATGAACTGTTAGTATTATAGCATTACTCTTTTATACCCAACTAGCTGCTTCACAGAACTCATTGTTACATACATAGTTTAATATGTTGTGTTATCATTTAACAATAAGCTAAAGTTCAACGTGTACTTGTCTATAAGACTATAACTAAAGATTATTTTCATTGCCCTTTAATCTGTTGATTGTTTTCTGGTTGGCGATTAATTTAAAGGTGCAATAAGTGATTCTGCACAAAGATTGTTGATATTTGAACTCAACTGCCTGACAAATACAACCCCCTCCTTCATTAACTCCGCCTCCCAGATTCACAGACAGAGAACTACTGGCCGGCACATTCAAATGCTTGTATTTACCTTCACAAAGTGCTCGTTTTGCCAGTGACAGGCTCAGATTAATATTCTAAGTGTCTGATAACATTATGGAAATGATTTCTAAGGAGGTAGACCTTTCTGATAAAGAGTAAGATCCTTTTTTAGACATAAAAACATCCGCGAAATTGCATTCGCTAAACCCACCAGACTCCATGTAAATAAACAGTAATTTAAGCATCGTGAAATACACTTCATTCAAAGTCGACAGAAACAAAATAAAACTATGAAAATACATCTGGGGTCGTCTTTCCACTTTTCCAACCATCGCAACTCGAGTTTTGGTTGAAATAAACACATAGTTTACTGATTTACATGTGAACATGTGTTGGCTCTATACACGCGACTTCAGAGCTGTTTCTGGTTAAACAGAAAGGTCTCAAAGAGGTTTTAAAAAGATCACTAAAGATCCTCTGTAGGGATCCTTTCCATAATATTGTCAGACACTTACAATATTAATCTGACCCTGTCAGCGGCAAAGCGAGCACTTTTGTGAAGGTAAATACAAGCTGGACAATAACCCTATTAACTTACATTGTAGCTTGTTTCGCCGCTGCCGACTGCAGCGATCTCGCTTAATACTGGACTAATGTATTTGTTGTATTTTTTAACACAGAGCTTTGAAGACAAGTCACATGTATCAACATTCATTTAATAATGAATAAATCAACAGCAATGCTTCAACTGACATCAAATGTTTCATTGTGCAAATCCACATCATGTTCATTAGCACGAGATTTGTATGATTTCGTACATCTTTTTTTCTCTTTCAAAGCATTCAGAATTACAGAATGTGTGTATGAATAAACAAAATCATATTCTGGTAAATGTACTGTGATATACCAAATCAATCAAAGCCAAAACAACAAAGAATCAAATCTGATAGTGAACAAAGAGCCTAAATATCCGGGATGCTACACACAGGTTTATGATTATAAATCAAAGCTTCATACAATATTGCATCGCATTCTCATGAACAGGTTCGTATGATATCTTACGAAAATTTACGCACACAAATTTGTATGATATCCTACGAAAATTAGGTGAACGCTGGACAGTTAAGTTCAGCAGTCTTTATAGTTAAATTTAGCAGAGTAAAGGCCGTTTTACAGTCGTCGTAGCCGAGCTTGCACGCACCAATGTGACGTCAAAATGACGAAGATCTCGCTGTTTCGGGGGAATGTTTTCTCAGAATCCCTGAATCTTTTAGGCCTTTACTGTCTTTCAGAGGCTGTAGCGAGCTCCATTTTAAAGCTAGAGGGAAGCTAGATATTTGTATCATATGAAACTAACTAACACTCCAAAGTTAGGCTATCTGGCATGACCATTTTTCAAAGTGGTCCCTTGACATTAGAATGAAAATTAGTTCTCTGGGTACCAACGAGTCTCTCCTTCATAGACATGTTCACAAGCAAAAAAACTTGTGATTTACACCCCGAGTACCTACGGCATAGATACAACACAGAACTCTAAATCAAGCTTTATACAGCAGCAGTCAATGTGGTTCAGACAGTAATAAATACCTGGAATCAAGGGCGTAACTTTGTGGGGGCTGAGAGCTCCAACTATCTAGGGAGGTCCCGGGACATGTCTGCATGCATTTTTAAAAAAAAGCAACAAAAACATTGGAAAAAATGTTCGAAAAAAAAGAAGAAAGAGAAAAAAAAAAAAAAAAGTCAAAAGGCTTCAAAATAATTGCCCCAAAAAAAAAAAAACATCGAAAAGGTCCACAAAAAAATAAAAAAGTGGTAAAAAAAAAAACTTGAAAAAGGTGACAAAAATTTGAAAAATTGTCAAAAAAAACTTGAAAATTAAGACAAAAACTTGAACGTTGAAACGTTGAAACAAGCGGCAATAACATTGAAAAGTAACAACAACTTCTGAAAAAGCCCAGTTTCTATTATTGGGGGTTGCAACCCCCACGACCCCCTAAATTACACCCATGGCTGGAAAACAAATAGGAATCACAGTGCTTTACTTTGATGTATGAATGGTTCATGAGGTGAAAGTCTTGTGTTTTCCACCGGGACTCGAACGCCACTCTCCCGATAGAGAGCTCTGTGTCCCTCTCCCGATTGAGAGCCCTGTGTTTTATGACCTAGCCATCCACTCCGACCTTCCCCCATGCAGTACTTCAGTCCTTTACGTAACTTTTCGTAGCTTTATGTTCGATGGCTCATGAGAGCCGCCTGATTATTTTCCAGTCACCATAGCGTCGGCCCCCAGGGGCCGCTGTAGTCCCACAGGTAGGGTCTGTACTGGTACGCTTTGCAGAAGGACGAGATCAGGGACGATCGAAGCAGCTCGTCTCCCAGTCCCTCTGCTTTGCACACGTCCCTGCAGAACTGGGAGGTTTGCTGCTTCCGTTTGGTCTTGTACCTGCGGTTCTGAAACCAGATCTTCACCTGCGTCTCCGTTAGTCTTAAGGTGCCGGCCAGGTGAGCCCTCTCCGGGGCCGACAGGTATTTCTGGTGGTTAAATTTCTTCTCCAGTTCCAGCACCTGCAGGTGTGTGAACGCAGCTCTGGAGCGCTTCTGCTTCCCCCCCGCCGAGGAGGAGGAGGAGGAGAAGCTGCCGGACTCGGAGGAGCCGTGGTGGGACGGGTCCACAGACGCTGAGGAGCACAAACGGGATCAAGTTATAAAACAGAAAAAACTTCTCCGTAACATCAGTGTGTTGCAGTCATAGACGGTTAATATTCAGTCTGTCAGGCTGGGAGGTACTCTAACGCAATGTTTCTCAAATGGAGGTACGTGTCCCCCTAGGGGTACTTTGGAGGACTACAGGGGGTACGTGTCCCCCTAGGGGTACTTTGGAGGACTGCAGATGGTACCTATACCCCTAGGGGTACTTTGGAGGACTACAGGGGGTACATTTCCCCCTAGGGGTACTTTGGAGGACTGCAGGGGGTACGTAAGATTTTTTGCAAAATGTTTTTCAGTTCCAAGGCTGTAGTAACGTCTACTCTCTTTTTATGCAAGTTTGTCGCCTGTTTTTGAAGGTTTTGTTGTGCGTTTTGACCTGTTCTTGCCTTTCTTCCTGACTTTTTTCAACTTTTTTTTTAAGTTTTTTTCTGCTTTTTTCAATTTGTTTGTCACTTTTTGGAATTTTTGGTCACTTTTGTTGCCCTAGTGTTGTAAATGTTTTCCAGGTCCAAGGCTGTTGTTTAGTAAATCTATCGCTGACATCGCTGTATTCTTCCTCTTTATAGAGACTTTTTTTTCTACCAAAACTGATTTGCGCTGGTTAATCAGAATCAGCAATACTTTAATAATCCCAGGGGAAACTTATTTTTGTTAGGGGGTGCATGGCTTAAAAACACTCTTCAAAGGTGGAACATTATTGAAAAAAGCTTGAGAACCGCTAGTCTAACTTATACTGATATACTGGAATATAAAGTCTACTGAGATGTACTAATGTTGATAATTGTTTTATGCTTTTTTTACACTTCCAATGCTTTCATTGCTCTTTGTATTTGCAATTTTAAAATATACATTATTATTTTATTATTTTATTTATATTTCAATATAAGGAATTATTTATATAATTTTTATATTTCCAATTATTTTTATTTAAATATAATTTAAAAAAAATTATATTTCAAATATTTCTTTCATTTATTTATTTTATTTATTTATCTTTATATTTCCATCTTTTTTATTTCCTCACATTGCCACAACTTTCCTGAGACCTATAATTTCTATATTTATTCCATATTCTGTATATGAAAGCCTAATGAACACAATGGTCTGTTCTTTGCTTATTTATTCTTGTATTAATTTAATTCATATTTCAATTTGTTATTTACTTTTTTATTATTTTATTTATTTCTCTTTTATATATTCCAATTTATTTGATTCACTAACATTGCCACAACTTTCCTGAGGCCTAGAATTTAAACATTTATTCCATATTTTGTCTGACAATCCAATCATCTGTCCTTTACATTCCTGCTGTAGAAAAGCTACAGAAACTCACCTGTCTGATTTATTTCTCTTTATATTTTCCCTTTTTTACATTTACTCACATTACCACAACTTTCCTGAGACCTATAATCTCCATATGTGTTCCCTATTGGTACATTCCCCTGCTGTAGAAAAAGCTGCAGAATCTCACCTGTCTGAACTCCGAATGCCGTCTCCTGACGGCAGCGTGGCTCCAACAACTTCTCTGCTCCTTCCTCCCACTGGGCGCATCTTTCCCTCTTCTGCGAACAGCGTTTGCTGTTAAAACTTGTGCCGTCCTCCGTGGACAGGATGTCCTCTATGAGGAAGGAGGTCAGAGGTCTGACTGGGACGGACATTTCCATCCAGTTATCCACCATAAACCAGAGAGAAACCTCTCAGTGGCTGCAGCAGCAGAGTGTCTCCTCACACACGTACACGGTCTGAGTTTATACCAGAGCCGGGACGGGACAGGGCTGGGGGGCGGGATGGGGGCGGGACAGGACAGGACTGGGCGGGTTTACTCTGACTGCACCCAGGTGAGTTTAGGAGAAGGTTGAGCCAACTTCTACTTCAGTGGTAGAAAAAGTATACATTTCAAGTTTCAAAGTTGTACTGTCATACAGTACAGGCCAAAAGTTTGGACACACCTTCTCATTCAATGTGTTTCCTTTTTATTTTCATGACTATTTACATTGTAGATTCTCACTGAAGGCATCACAACTATGAATGAACACATATGGAATTATGTACTTAACAAAAAAGTGTGAAATAACTGAAAACATGTCTTATATTTTAGATTCTTTGAAGTAGCCACCCTTTGCTTTTTTATTAATAAGGGGAATAATTCCACTAATTAACCCTGACAAAGCACACCTGTGAAGGTAAAACCATTTCAGGTGACTACCTCATGAAGCTCATTGAGAGAACACCAAGGGTTTGCAGAGTTATCAAAAAAGCAAAGGGTGGCTACTTTGAAGAATCTAAAATATAAGACATGTTTTCAGTTATTTCACACTTTTTTGTTAAGTACATAATTCCATATGTGTTCATTCATAGTTTTGATGCCTTCAGTGAGAATCTACGATGTAAATAGTCATGAAAATAAAGAAACACATTGAATGAGGAGGTGTGTCCAAACCTTTGGCCTGTACTGTATATGTGACAGGCTAAAGGAAATACTCATAGCCTGTTATACACTAAAAGGTATTAGTAAGTTCGAAGTACTGTATGTGAGGATCTTAAAATATATCTAAGGTTAAAAAGATATGCATTCAGTACTAGTTCATAGGGATTGATAAAATCCGTCAGGCGTAGAAAAGGGTAAAAATTGTAAGAGGAATGTGTAAACATTACAGTATATTGATTATTTTGTGGTGCCTACTTTAAGGGTAAAAGTGTTAATCTGTAATCTACTAAGTGCTCTTAATCTATGAGCCTGAGATCGATTGCTTTGGTCTCCATCCAAGTTCCCAGGGAAATCGCGGCCTTTTCCTCATTACACTAAAGTTCTCATTGAGGAAACATAACCGTATCACTCTCGTGATTTTGTGTAACATATGCGCAGTAAGGAAACATGTTTCCCTGTACACTGATTCTTCCGTTGCTGTCCACAGAATGCCAAACAATGTAAAATATACAATATATAGCCTACTACAAACATACAAAGTTAAACAATTTTACAAAATAAAACAATTTTAAAAGGCAGCATGTGAAAAATAATAATATAACAATAAAAATAATAATAATAAACAGTGCAAATGTAAATAGTGCAAGTTATGAATGTGCAAACTGGAGAAATGTACACAGTCGAGTACAGTTGTATGAGGTAGACCAATAGTATAACTCCTGTCTGCTGTTTAGGGGTGGGGGAAAAATTGATACAGCATAGTATCGCAATATTTTCCGTGGCAATACTGTATCGATACACAGACGCCAAGTATTGATCTTTTATTCTATATGGGTTGGTCAGTTTGTCTGCTTGACAATCCCATTTTGCAGCAATACAACTGAAGTGAGATGAACAGACAGAGAAATGTATCTTTTTAGATAAAACAGATGTTGACAAAGGTTCCTTTTGGAGACATCATTTGAAATTGGGAAGTTGGAAAAAATTTAATAAATTGCAATATGTCGCAGACTATTGCGTCATATTTAAAATCGCAATAATATCGTATCGTGACATAAGTATCGTGATGATATATTGTGAGGCCTCTGGTGATTCCCACCCCTACTGCTGTTAGGAGTCTGATGGCAATAGGAAAAAAAGATTTATTTATTCAATTCACTTCAGCTTTATTTTAGACACACAGGTCCATCTCAGTATACAAGTATTAAAACACAACAACACAGACAATACACTATGGAACCCTTCCTTTTATATTGCACATTTCAATATCTTTAGTTTTCTGTTTAGTTTTGCTTTACATTTGCACTATTTAGAATGTATTACTGTATTGTACTTTGTACTTATATGTTTTAATGAATTAGTATATATTACTTATATTACTAATCTTATTTGTATATAATACTTGTCTTTTATATTATACTATGTCTGTAGGTCTGTATGTCTGTATGTCTGTATCTGTATGTCTGTATGTCTCTATGTCAGTATGTCTGTATCTGTATGTCTGTATGTCTGTATGTCTCTATGTCTGTATGTCTGTATCTGTATGTCTGTATGTCTGTATGTCTGTATCTGTATGTCTGTATGTCTATGTCTGTATGTCTGTATGTCTCTATGTCTGTATGTCTGTATCTGTATGTCTGTATGTCTGTATGTCTCTATGTCTGTATGTCTGTATCTGTATGTCTGTATGTCTATGTCTGTATGTCTATATCTGTATGTCTATGTCTGTATCTGTATGTCTGTATGTCTGTATGTCTGTATGTCTATGTCTGTATGTCTATATCTGTATGTCTATGTCTGTATGTCTATATGTCTGTATGTCTATGTCTGTATGTCTGTATGTCTATGTCTATGTCTGTATGTCTGTATCTGTATTTCTGTATGTCTATGTCTGTATGTCTGTATGTCTGTATGTCTATGTCTGTATGTCTATGTCTGTATGTCTGGCATTTATTGCAGAATTGACAATAAAGTTGACTTGACTCAACAAAAGAGTTACGTAGATTTAGTTCAACATAACATTTCTCAACACAGCATGAAAGGTGGGAACCATAGAAATCAAAAGGTTGGAAAGGCCATTAAACTGTTGGTCAGAGACTCCTGTGGTCATCTGATTGGGACACAACAAAATGGCGATTGTTGTTAGTTGTCATGTTGACAATACGTGTCAGTGGGGCCGTAAACTGTGTTGCAGCTTGCTGGGAGGAGAGCCGCCCAACGCAGTTCAGGAAATGTTCTCGGAGTTGCAGGGAGTGAGGAGGGACAGTTAGACCCAGCAGCAGTGGGTCAGAGGACCTCTAACGTTAGACCCAGCAGCAGTGGGTCAGAGAACCTCTAACGTTAGACCCAGCAGCAGTGGGTCAGAGAACCTCTAACGTTAGACCCAGCAGCAGTGGGTCAGAGAACCACTAACGTTAGACCCAGCAGCAGTGGGTCAGAGAACCTCTAACGTTAGACCCAACAGCAGTGGGTCAGAGAACCTCTAACGTTAGACCGAGCAGCAGTGGGTCAGTAGACCACTAACGTTAGACCCAGCAGCAGTGGGTCAGAGAACCTCTAACGTTAGACCCAGCAGCAGTGGGTCAGAGAACCACTAACGTTAGACCCAGCAGCAGTGGGTCAGAGAACCTCTAACGTTAGACCCAGCAGCAGTGGGTCAGAGAACCTCTAACGTTAGACCCAGCAGCAGTGGGTCAGAGAACCTCTAACGTTAGACCGAGCAGCAGTGGGTCAGTAGACCACTAACGTTAGACCCAGCAGCAGTGGGTCAGAGAACCTCTAACGTTAGACCCAGCAGCAGTGGGTCAGAGAACCTCTAACGTTAGACCCAGCAGCAGTGGGTCAGAGAACCTCTAGCGTTAGACCGAGCAGCAGTGGGTCAGTAGACCACTAACGTTAGACCCAGCAGCAGTGGGTCAGAGGACCTCTAACGTTAGACCCAGCAGCAGTGGGTCAGAGAACCATTAACGTTAGACCCAGCAGCAGTGGGTCAGAGGACCTCTAACGTTAGACCCAGCAGCAGTGGGTCAGAGAACCACTAACGTTAGACCCAGCAGCAGTGGGTCAGACCACTAACGTTAGACCCAGCAGCAGTGGGTCAGAGAACCATTAACGTTAGACCCAGCAGCAGTGGGTCAGAGGACCTCTAACATTAGACCCAGCAGCAGTGGGTCAGAGAACCTCTAACGTTAGACCCAGCAGCAGTGGGTCAGAGGACCACTAACATTAGACCCAGCAGCAGTGGGTCAGACCACTAACATTAGACCCAGCAGCAGTGGGTCAGAGAACCTCTAACGTTAGACCCAGCAGCAGTGGGTCAGAGAACCACTAACGTTAGACCCAGCAGCAGTGGGTCAGAGAACCTCTAACGTTAGACCCAGCAGCAGTGGGTCAGAGGACCACTAACACTAGACCCAGCAGCAGTGGGTCAGACCACTAACGTTAGACCCAGCAGCAGTGGGTCAGAGGACCTCTAACGTTAGACCCAGCAGCAGTGGGTCAGACCACTAACGTTAGACCCAGCAGCAGTGGTCAGAGAACCACTAACGTTAGACCCAGCAGCAGTGGGTCAGAGGACCACTAACGTTAGACCCAGCAGCAGTGGGTCAGAGAACCTCTAACGTTAGACCCAGCAGCAGTGGGTCAGACCACTAACGTTAGACCCAGCAGCAGTGGGTCAGAGAACCACTAACGTTAGACCCAGCAGCAGTGGGTCAGAGGACCACTAACGTTAGACCCAGCAGCAGTGGGTCAGAGAACCTCTAACGTTAGACCCAGCAGCAGTGGGTCAGAGAACCTCTAACGTTAGACCCAGCAGCAGTGGGTCAGAGGACCTCTAACGTTAGACCGAGCAGCAGTGGGTCAGTAGACCACTAACGTTAGACCCAGCAGCAGTGGGTCAGAGAACCTCTAACGTTAGACCGAGCAGCAGTGGGTCAGTAGACCACTAACGTTAGACCCAGCAGCAGTGGGTCAGAGAACCTCTAACGTTAGACCGAGCAGCAGTGGGTCAGACCACTAACGTTAGACCCAGCAGCAGTGGGTCAGACCACTAACATTAGACCCAGCAGCAGTGGGTCAGAGAACCTCTAACGTTAGACCCAGCAGCAGTGGGTCAGAGAACCTCTAACGTTAGACCCAGCAGCAGTGGGTCAGTAGACCACTAACGTTAGACCCAGCAGCAGTGGGTCAGTAGACCACTAACGTTAGACCCAGCAGCAGTGGGTCAGACCACTAACATTAGACCCAGCAGCAGTGGCTGGTGGAGCACTGGCCAGTTTTGATTATTGTAACCCCGTATCCTCCCCTGTAAATTACGTCTTTGATGTTGATGAATAAAACTTGACAACATTGGAAGAGTTTTTCTATATTGTGGTTAATCTCTCTCACATTGAATGTCACTGTACAGTAGTTAAATATAGATATATGTCGGGTCTTAATGCCCCCCCTCAGCTCAGCGTATAGGCCGGTTTTCTGTGGCTGCAGGGACTCTGTGGTAGTTTGGTTTGGGGGGGTCAGAGTGGGTGGTCGACTGCAGCACTAATGACTTGGACACATTGAGACCGGCTCCTGAAACAAACACAGACCATGCTCGGTGGCTGTTTAATTAGTTGTTTCTCCATCGCTCAGACGTTTACTAGCAGTGTCTGTGTCCCTCTGGGACTTCATGCTTTATTTGAGAAATGCATGAACGTTGGGATGATGAACATGATCCTTTCCGTGGCCCCCGGCCCCCGCCGACGCCTACCGCACGGAAGCAAATAAGAGACATAGGCCTAAGTAGTTGAATTTTAACATTCGCTGAACACTCTTAATACGTGCTCTGAATTCACCTCTTTGGAATTAAAATGTGAAATTTCTTGATTTGCAATTTCAAAAGCTGAATTTGATTATTTATTTTTTCAATGGTCACAAATAAAAAATAAATAATATAGATTCCCATTGCTCAAATTCAGATTCAAACCAAAACAAATTGCCAAAAAAAAAACTTGAAAAGCCACAAAAACATTAAAAATATTGCCCAAAAAAGCAAAGAATGGATTACAACCCCTCTCCCAATACGAAAAGATAATTTTTTTTTTATAAAAACCCTCTAAAAAGGCCACCAAAACTCCAAAGGCAGTGACAAAAACGCCCAAAAAAGCATATTTGGGGGGTTTGTAAATTACGCCTATGATATATTATTAGATCTATTATTAGACTGATGTAAAGTTGAGCGTGTCAACTTTACATCACGCTGTAAAGTCGTCCTGAGTCGTGGCTCATCATTTATAAAAGCCTCCTGTTTTAAATCTGGCTCCTCTTCAGCGTTAGCTGCTGTGTTGTCAACACAGCGTTAAGATCTTCAGTGTGATAACATTCACCTTGAATTCTTCGTCTGCAACCGTCTGTCTGTCTGCAAAACCGCGTTGAACCGTGATCCCTCTGTCTGTAAGCAAAGTTTATCTTTCCATGTTTAAAACCCTTATGTGCAATATCTTTTAAATCCAAGAAGGCTGAATGTGTAATAAAATGTGAAAACAAATTGGAGCTTTAAATCGGAGCAACTTTCTTATTCCATTGAAAATGCAGAGGTTATTTTAAACATTTAACTACTTTAATATAACTTCACAAACACATCAAACGTGTTTGGTTGTCAGCAGAAGCTATAAAAGAGACTTCAGGTACAGTATTAGGGGACCACTAAGGTCTATATAAAAGAGACTTCAGATACAGTATTAGGGGACCACTAAGGTCTATATAAAAGATACTTCAGATACAGTATTAGGGGACCACTAAGGTCTATATAAAAGATACTTCAGATACAGTATTAGGGGACCACTAAGGTCTATATAAAAGAGACTTCAGATACAGTATTAGGGGACCACTAAGGTCTATATAAAAAGAGACTTCAGATACAGTATTAGGGGACCACTAAGGTCTATATAAAAAGAGACTTCAGATACAGTATTAGGGGACCACTAAGGTTTATATAAAAGAGACTTCAGATACAGTATTAGGGGACCACTAAGGTCTATATAAAAGATACTTCAGATACAGTATTAGGGGACCACTAAGGTCTATATAAAAGAGACTTCAGATACAGTATTAGGGGACCACTAAGGTCTATATAAAAGATACTTCAGATACAGTATTAGGGGACCACTAAGGTCTATATAAAAGAGACTTCAGATACAGTATTAGGGGACCACTAAGGTCTATATAAAAAGAGACTTCAGATACAGTATTAGGGGACCACTAAGGTCTATATAAAAAGAGACTTCAGATACAGTATTAGGGGACCACTAAGGTTTATATAAAAGAGACTTCAGATACAGTATTAGGGGACCACTAAGGTCTATATAAAAGAGACTTCAGATACAGTATTAGGGGACCACTAAGGTCTATATAAAAAGAGACTTCAGATACAGTATTAGGGGACCACTAAGGCCTATATAAAAGAGACTTCAGATACAGTATCAGGGGACCACTAAGGCCTATATAAAAGAGACTTCAGATACAGTATCAGGGGACCACTAAGGTCTATATAAAAGAGACTTCAGATACAGTATTAGGGGACCACTAAGGTCTATATAAAAGAGACTTCAGATACAGTATTAGGGGACCACTAAGGTCTATATAAAAAGAGACTTCAGATACAGTATTAGGGGACCACTAAGGCCTATATAAAAGAGACTTCAGATACAGTATCAGGGGACCACTAAGGTCTATATAAAAGAGACTTCAGATACAGTATCAGGGGACCACTAAGGTCTATATAAAAGAGACTTCAGATACAGTATTAGGGGACCACTAAGGCCTATATAAAAGAGACCTCAGATACAGTATTAGGGGACCACTAAGGTCTATATAAAAGAGACTTCAGATACAGTATTAGGGGACCACTAAGGTCTATATAAAAGAGACTTCAGATACAGTATTAGGGGACCACTAAGGTCTATATAAAAAGAGACTTCAGATACAGTATTAGGGGACCACTAAGGTCTATATAAAAAGAGACTTCAGATACAGTATTAGGGGACCACTAAGGCCTATATAAAAGAGACTTCAGATACAGTATCAGGGGACCACTAAGGCCTATATAAAAGAGACTTCAGATACAGTATTAGGGGACCACTAAGGCCTATATAAAAGAGACTTCAGATACAGTATTAGGGACCACTAAGGCCTATATAAAAGCATCCAAAAAGCACCATGTCATGGGACCTTTAAGGAAAAGGTTGTGGGTGGGCTTACGTTTCCGTGACACGTGGTAATAACGGGACGGTTGGGTTTAGGAAAAGAAAAAAGCGACTTTAGGAATCGTGACACGCGGGACACGATCCCCGGTACCTGGGTGAAAGTCCTGTGTTGTTGGGCATTTTTAGATCTCTTTTTGAATTCTCCTTTAAAGGGTAAGTACTGGTTTTTTCAATATGGACCCTATTTGGACCCTTAGTTTTTGTATCTAAGGCCCTGTCCACACTAACTCAGGTATTTTCAAAACCACAGCTTTTTCTACACGGTTAGACCATTTGTCCACACACAAACGCAGCATCAGGTCACTGAAACCAAATCTCGTTTTGCCGCTGACAGACTCAGATTAATATTCTAAGTGTCTGACAACATTATGGAGGATTTCTGAGGAGGTCGACCTTTCTGTTAAAGAGTAAGATCCTTCTTTTAAACATAAAAACATCCGCGAAATTGGTTTGCTAAACCCACCAGACTCCATGTAAATAAATTACCTCAGAACTCGGAAGCCGGAACTCTGAATGAAGTCACACCCGAGGTGAATTGGTCCCATTTACAAGTCAGATTTTTTATTATTATTGTGGGATTTAGCTCTAGCCAGGTTAGCCATTGTTTTTGTGCATGCACACAGCGTAACAACAAGTCCACAGCTAGAAGTTGGACAGGACTGTGTGTGTACGACTGATTTAATGAGACACAAATAAGACAGAAGTGCTAATATTACTGTCTAAATTTGGTCAATGCCTCGATGGCTCCATCTCAACTGGCTGACTCAAAGCCAGTGACGTAAGCACGACTCACAGCAAGTAAAGAAGAGCAGGAAAGAGAAAGTATACCGTAATTCTTGTAATTCTACGTGAATTAAACGTATGTACGTAATTTAATATGGAAGTTTAGCAGCACTGTGCTATACATTGCTGTAAAAATCTGATTAAGTACTCTTTTAGCTCCGCAAAATGTATGTTTCGTAGTCATTACGGTTTGGGATTTTACAGCACTTTTAAAATAGGGGGAGAATAAGCATGAACACGTCAAAACAAAGGGAAACACGGGCCAAACTTGGCCCACGGGCCTCAAATTGGGCGGCCTTGGTGTAGACAAAGGCAGCAGTGAGACAACTATGCTGTCATCCTCTGCCCTTATTCTGAAACAATCCACATGATTGCTCTTAGCTGAAAACAATGGCGGGCCCCTCCTTCATTCACTGCAGAGATATTTGGCTGCATAGTTCAGCATCAGACGTGACTCAGCAGTCGAACCCCTGACCTCTCAGCCCAGGAAGACATTCGTCTCTCGCAGCACAAACTATGTGGTGACGATGTTTTCTTTTGGGCTGCTGAAAGTTGTTGTTGTGCCATCAATCTTCTGTTGTGTCCCCGCCGTTGTCTTTGTCTGAGATGGCGAGAAGACAGACTTGCAGTTGTAAATTTGTCACAGTTTTATCTGCCCAGCATCAGTGTTTTGTAGTAGACACCTGGGTTTGTTGTTGTTGCACAAGTTCTTCACTGCATTATATGACGTAACACATGCGTCATCTGACTGAACCGGTCCATCAGAAGTTTACAGACAAACCTCTCTTATTACAAAAGGATAGCCTCTCTCTAAATCTTTTTATTAAATGTTAATAACTGAAAATATATCAGAGAACACCGATCGTCTCCATCAAACATATGTTTACACGGGCTATTTATAGGATTTTACCGGTGATAGCTGGAAAATAAAATAAAATGTGTACAGTATGTGTGTATGCATGTGTGTATCTGTGTGTATGTGTGTGTGTATGCATGTGTATATGTGTGTGTGTATATGTGTATGTGTGTGTATATGTGTATGTATGTCTATATGTGTGTATATGTGTGTGTGTGTGTGTGTGTGTATGCAAGTGTATATGTGTATGTATGTGTATGTATGTGTATATGTGTGTATATGTGTATATGTGTATACGTGTATGCGTGTGTGTGTGTGTATGCGTGTGTATGTGTGTGTGTTTATGCGTATGTGTATATGTGTCTGCGTGTGTGTATGCATGTGCATATATGTATATATGAGTATGCGTGTATGTGTGTATATATGTGTATGTTTGTGTCTATATGTGTATGTATGTGTATATGTGTATGCGTGTGTATATGTTTATGCATGTGTGTATATGTGTATGTGTGTGTGTATGTGTGTATGCATGTGTATATATGTATATATGTGTGTGTGTATGTATGTGTCTATATGTGTATGTATGTGTATATGTGTGTGTGTGTGTGTGTAAATGTGTATGCATGTGTATATATGTATATATGTGTATGCGTGTATGTGTGTGTGTTTATGCGTATATGTGTATATGTGTGTGTGTGTGTGTATGTGTGTATGCATGTGGGTATATGTGTATATGTGTGTTTGTATGTATGTGTGTATATGTGCGTGTTATTATGTACATATGCATCTATGTGTATATATATATATATATATATATATATATATATATATATATATATATATATATATATGAAGAATTAAATTGTTTGTAATCAAGTACAAAAGTAGAGAAAGGGGTTAGGACCAGAAAAGTTTTTTTTAACTTCTTCCTACTTCTTTTTTGAACATGAGACTCCTTATATGAATCATTTACAATCATTTTAAAAGATATGTTTGCTGAGTATTTACTTTTTGTTGGTTTTTCTTGCTTGTGCTGAAATGTTCTGCACATGTTCTTGTCTATCTTTTCATTTTTAACACGTTCAACATGAACTGAACTGAACGTAAAATGTTGACATAAATTAGTTTTTGGTCATGTGAAGGAGATGTCGGAGCCCTCCACTAGAGGGGGCTTTTAAAGCTTAACATCGAGTCCTCTCAGAGTAGCAAAGCCACTTCAAACTGCAGGAAAAAAAAACCACAATGAGCTGCTTTTTTGCTAGAGGATTAGTTTGAAAAGAGTCTGATTGTGCAACCGTCAGTAGTTATCTCATAACGACGTTATTTAGTGGTTACATTACAGCAGCGGGGAAGGTTGGAGATCTGAGTCTGTGAATCATCTCAGCACCGATCATAAACACCAGATTATCTATTACACAAAGCCGGAGACACATCTGACTTTCTAAAGCTGACGTAAGGATGAGTTCAAGCCTTTTAGAGAAAACCATTCACTGACTTCTCCTCTATTTAAACTGACCCTCATCAGAGTCATCACGGTGTAATCAAGCATCTTTATTTAGCTTTCATTCATACATCTCTCTTTCTCTCTCTCACACACACACACACACACACACACACACACTGAGTATCCTCCAGTAGAGGGCAGTATCATAAAGTTAGTCTTCGTCCTCACCAGTGACTGTAAAAAATAGGTCTTCATAAACACTGTAATTCATTTTATTTATTTTTTTAAATATTTTTTGCACAAATCCGATAAAATCAATCACATTTCAGAGATGCAAATGTGGATTACACACACGCACGCACGCACGCAAAACACACACACACACACACACACACACACACACCACACACACCTCTTTTTTTCTGTCTGGTATCACCAAAACAATTCTGACCTTAGACGGTACAGCTAAAATGTGCGTTTAGTTTTAAATAACCGCACACAATCTGTCATGATGCTGAGTTTTGTTAAGTCTGTTTACTGTTTTATTTTGAAGGTCCACTCCTCTTCCTGCCCAGGTGTGTTTCACCTGTTCATCAGCCCTCGTGTCACCTGTCTCTCGTTACCACCTTCGTTGCCTTGTGTATTTAGTCCGTGTGCTCCCTTTGTCTATTGTCACATTGTGGTTTGCTTTTCTATGTTTCTAGTTTGCCCGGTGTGCCACCTGCTGCCTGCCTGCCTCTTCTTTTGTACGCCCATTCTCTAAATTAAATCTTCAAAATCGTCCTGCTGCCTCCTCATCTCTCCAGTCTGCAGTTTGGGCAAACAAAAGTATTATTATTATTATTATTATTATTATTATTATTATTATTTTCTAGCTAGGACACAAACAACATCCCTGAATAACCAAATGAAACCAAAGTAATATGCAAAATTAAAAACCCACAGCTCACAGGCAAGTGTACAACCGGGAGTCCAGTATACTTGTTGGGTCCCGACAGCTTTGTGGGGCCAAAATGCTGGACCCCACAAGTTGAAAGAGCTGTTTGAGGGTTAAGACTTGGTTTTAGGATTAAGGTTAGAATTAGGTTATGGTTAGGGTGAGGGTAAGGGTTAAGGTGTGTGTGTGTGTGTGTGTGTGTGTGTATGTGTCACATTTTCGGTCACAAATGTGGACATATACATTTTATATGCTTTATTTGATTCCAAATTACAAGTCAAATTGCATTATGAATCACATTTCCTGAATGATCCAACAGATTAAAACAGATTAGCACATTGCTATGAATTATACAATTCTATGGGTACAGGAAACATCGCCTTTTTGAAATAAACATGCTTCCTTTAGTTGCTGAGTTTTTTATATATTTAATATTTTCGACCTGTTCTTACCTTACTTCCTTCTTTCTACCATCTTTTTCCACCATCAAGTTTTTTTTTTTTTTTTAAAGTTTGTCTCCTTTTTCCATGATCATTTAAATGTTTCCAGGTCCAAGGCTGTTGTTTAGTAAATCTATCGCTGACATCGCTGTATACAACTATGACTAATAATAATAATTTAATCATTGTTATTATGATTTCTATTAATAGTAGTGATCAATAACATTGGCGATTCTGCTAAGACAGTGAGAAACGTGAAAAGTTGTATTAAAAATAAATACAAACACTCCACAGATCACTCAACTGGTCCAAACAACAGAACAGATCACAGAGGAGGTGGTCAGGACCAGTCATTTTAGTGCCCTTTGTGCCAGTAAGAAGTGGATAGGCAACATTACAAGCAACTAAAACAGGAAATCGATGCACTTCGAGAGCAACTGAAAACATGCCATCTGTCCAAATTTGGACTGCAGCGGTTCGCCTCTTCTCCAGAAGACATACGATTTTACACCAGGTAAGACAGCTATCTACAGCCTTCAGCAGTTGTCAAAGTTGAACCGGCTTTGATGCCACATATGTTTGTGTAAAACATGTGAAGCACACCACAGTTACAGAACTTAATATATATAGGCTACAGGAGGTTATGCTACTATAGCACATTTATCACATAATGTAACTGGTGAAGACAAGTCTGTCTGGAGACGCCCCCAACCAGGGAGCATCAGGGTGGATTACAAATCCACAGGGGTAGTGATTGACACGTTTTGTTTGGCAGTATTCCCAAATTGCATCAGCCTCAAGCTCTAGCCCTCTCTGCATTGCTGCTGTTTGACGAGTTCCTTGCAGAATTCTGTGAACAAGTCCATCTTCAGAACGTCACCGCTGATGGCCATACTGCAGACTATTGCCTAGACTAGTGCCTCAGCCGGGGGGGAACTCTTTGTAGGCCTCGGTCATCTGGTGGTTGACTAGTACTTAATCAATATACTGAAATACCAAGTAACTACAATTTCACATCACACATGTAGTGGTGGTGGTGGCGCAGTGGATATGACACATACGTTTGGTGTGGGATATCTGGGTTCAATTCCCACTGCGATACGTCAACCAATGTGTCCCAGCAAGACACTTAAGCCATAGTTGCTTCAGAGGCGTGTGGCCTCTGATATATGTAGCAATTGTAAGTCGCTTTGGATAAAAGCGTCAGCTAAATAACATGTAATGTAATGTAGTAATAACAAAAGACCAAATTGGCTATTTGATATGGTATGGGACCTGGGTTCGATTCCGGCTTGCAGTCGTTTTACGGTCCCATCCCGTCTCTCTCACTCCCATTTGCTTCCGGTCAGTCTCTACTGTCCTGTTCATTAAAGGCATAAAAAGCCCCCCTACCCAAAATATACTTTAAAAACCATTACCCTTACATGTTACTCTATCCCCACTTACCTGAAGCACAGAGAGATCAGGTACATCCCCGCTGAGGCCTTTGTACAGTGTGCTGTGTGTGAAAAGTTAAGTTACTTGGAAGGTCAGGAAGCAAACCGATTTCAAATCAAATAGTCACTCACACATTCCAATACATCTAATATATGTGACTTTACTTGACTCCCTCTGTTGTTGTTTGAGTCTTGGGTTTAGCAGAGAGGACAACCATCCTATCCACTGGGCCTGGCTTTACACCCTGTTGGGCATAATGGGTTTCAACACATCTCCAATCAGTTTGTAAAGACATATTTAACAACAACAACAAACACAATCACCAAAGTTCTAGGTTAGTGCCATTTTGTGCTCCCTCAGTGAAGCTTAAGACCGGGGGAATTGCAGACAAATTCAGCTCACTGTAATGCGCCGACTGAAACAACAATGCAACGCAGTGGTTGCAAAGTGCCGCAGATCGCAATACACAAGCATCTATGATGTAGTAAGAACACACACACCAGAGGTGTATAGTCCAGGTGCCAGAAAGTAAAAATCCTGCCATGTTTTTGGATCTGCCTCTACATCTAGAACAGGTGTTTTCACTAACGAGCTCATCTACCTGGTAGAGGAGCTGGTTTAGTAATGGTTGGGACAGCTGCTGGACAGGATTTCTACTTTCTGGCACCTGGACTATACACCTCTGACACACACACACTATTAAAATGCATATTACAGGTTGCTTCATGCATAGTTTCTTACCAAAACAAAATATTTTCAGGCTTCAGGTCTCTGTGCAAAATCCCATGTGAGTGAAGTTCCTTTAAGTCCGAGCAATAACTCATGGCATATCCCCAGCCTTCGATGCTCAGTCAAGCTTTGTCTCTCAGGAAAATCCGTGTTGTTACAGAAGAACAGTCCCGAATCATTCTCCGGATTACACATTTATTCCCTTCCCTCAGGATAAGGACACACCTCTGAATTTAGGTTTACTACAGGTCACAGACTAAGGTTGATTATCATTTAGTGCTGATTATGCTCAAGTTTACAGAGTTTGCATTTCCTTTGTTCTAACCCAGACATGGCACCAGGAGGTTGGAGACTCAAAGAGACGTTTCTCTTTATATGTTAATAGTTGGTTTTAACCTAATCTATCTGCAAGAAACAGGAAGAGAGGGGGAGAGAAATAGCCAGCTGTTTTTACCTTAGTAGGCTAGTCATTCTAGATTCCATTCCTATTTTCATAACCTGACTGCAGCATACAATTTATTATTTAAAACTAGGGCTGTCAATCGATTAAAAAAAATTAACTAATTAATCGCACAATTTGCTGTAATTAATCGCGATTAATCGCTTTTTTAAATTGAGACTGAAGCTTATAATAATGGATATTTAAATGCTAAATCATTGCAAATATGAAGAAAAAAACAAACAAGGAAAGGTTCTGCTAAGTTCAGAATGTTTAATATCTTTCAGAACAACAGCAGCAACAATTTGGCTTATTTAGTCCTGCTGAAGGCTTCTGAAACGACTAGAAACTGTCTGACTTGAGAGCAGATTTTTGTCACCGTCCCCGGCTGCTGTCGCCTGCTCTCGTCTACTTTACAGGCGAGGAGCAGTTCATCTCCAACGAGCCGAGAGTTCAGTTCATCTCCGACGAGCCGAGAGTTCAGTCGCCGGCAGGGCAGTCGGGACTCACCCGGAAATGGCGAGCGGAGTGAGGTGACGTGACCCCCTCTATGGACGTGACTAGTCTCTCAAAATCTGACGAAAATCTTCTAAACTGACCTTTGTTGAGCTGAAATGAAGACAGATTCAGCAACTGCACGGCCTATTTCTCGCTTAAAATGTTTCCAGAAACATGTTTCAGTGAACTATTTTAGTACAATATGAGATCTTATTCTGAACGGCCGCCATGACAGTCTGGCTCTCAATATCCGGAGAAAACAAACCCATGTGACGCGTTCGTCCAATCAGCTGCCGGTTTTCATTACTTGGGCAACAATACAAAGTAGCGCCGCCTGCTGTTATGGAGACGTATTACGTTTCTCAGCCGCCACATGAAGTAAACAAACACAGCTGCGTTCATTTCGTTAATTTTTTTTAACGAGTTAAATATTAAAACATTAACGCAAAAATTAACGCGTTAATTTTGACAGCCCTATTTAAAACATAAAACATAAGCATGGTTTTAACTTTTTACAACCTAACATAGGTCATGTACACACTGAAGCCATCCCTTTATTCTTGAAAATTAAGTACATTCTGAACATTGAGACTTTTTGGGTGTTGTGTGGAAAATTGTTATTGCCTTGGTCTTATGACAATCACTTCCATGCTTACCATGTCACAGTTGACAATGACTGGATTCTGCTCAGTCCAGGAAATGAGTTAGACCATCAAGCACTTGACACCTATTTAGTTGATGAATAACTGTATGTTTCCTTGAGGTATTCTGTATAAATATGTTGTGACTGCAATCTTTACATGTTATGTTATGCATTGATATTGATTAATTGTATATGTAACTATATTGAATTGAATGAATTAACATTTTTACACTATAAATGCTGCCATGTTTATCTGAAAACATATTTTCATTGATGTTAATAAATGGTTAAGAAGCAATTATTGTGTAGACAATTCTGGTACATTTTTGTCCAGAATAGCTTGTCACTGGGGGCGTACCCTTATATAGTACAGGAAAGTACCCTTTCAATGAGATACATTGCTGTACCTTTATAGATTAAAGGTACATTTATGTCTTGCAGGGTACACAACTGTACTTAAACTGGTACAGTTTGATAAGGTACATAAATGGACCAGCACTGAAAGGTACACAATTCACCGTTCGCTAAAGCCACGCCCCCTAGTTACTGTTACTACGCCTGTCAAACAATTGAGAACCAGACACATAGCCATGGCTGGGTTGAGCTCCATACCTGTTGGTATAAGTGATTGGTTTTGGAGTAATGCAGCAGACATATCCTCCAGGGCACGACAGAAAGGGCTGCAATATGCAGTGGAGGGACATGTTCAATGACCTCAACCTCTTGCTAAATTATCTGTGTCGATAGCAACATGTGCTTAAAAGGCTAACAGCCGGTCTCACGGCAGTTCGTGTAAATGTCCACGTTATTCTTAATCTATTGATACGTGTTCATGGAGACTTTATTCTCGTTTTTTACGTGTAAATGTAACGTTATTTTCTCGGGGAAAGGACGCCGGGAGGCGGCCGGAAAGGTCGCTCCATAAGCCGGGAGGCGCCCGCGAGGCGGCCCGCTGGATGAGGCGGCCGGGAGGCGGCCCTCTGGGGACCCGCTGGATGAGGCGGCCGAAAAGGTCGCTCCATAAGCCGGGAGGCGCCCGCGAGGCGGCCCGCTGGATGAGGCGGCCGGGAGGCGGCCCGCTGGGGACCCGCTGGATGAGGCGGCCGGGAGGCGGCCGAAAAGGACGCTCCATAAGCCGGGAGGCGCCCGCGAGGGAACCGCTGGATGAGGCGGCCGGGAGGCGGCCGAAAAGGACGCTCCATAAGCCGGGAGGCGCCCGCGAGGGACCCGCTGGATGAGGCGGCCGAAAAGGACGCTCCATAAGCCGGGAGGCGCCCGCGAGGGAACCGCTGGATGAGGCGGCCGGGAGGCGGCCGAAAAGGACGCTCCATAAGCCGGGAGGCGCCCGCGAGGGACCCGCTGGATGAGGCGGCCGAAAAGGACGCTCCATAAGCCGGGAGGCGCCCGCGAGGGACCCGCTGGATGAGGCGGCCGAAAAGGGTACCTCCCCTGCGACAAGCATTTGTAATGATTTAGGTACAAACTGGTACCTCTATTTTTGAGTGTGTACTCCAGGGGCTAAGGCTCATTTTTATAAAAACTAGAATATTAGATGTCCGGTTTAGTAAAATTACGAACAGACTTAATTTAATGGAGATGACAATGACAACAGAATTAGAGGAATCACTAAAACAAATCACAAATCACCAAATTTGGCACATTGATGCTTTGAAGGGGGTGATTGAAAATCAGAAAATTATGATTGATAATTTCAATAAGGAAAACGAGTCTTTGAAACAGGATTTGTGGGTGAAAAACAAAGAAAATCACTATTGAGCAATCCCCACCAGTCATAGAAATCACGCAGCCTCTTCTGCAAAGGATAAAGACGTGGCTTAATAAAAACCTGCTACATGAAAATGTTGTTCCAAAAACTGGAGATGAATCCCTTGTCACAAAATGCCCTTCTGGGACAAAGAATGAAAATGAACTGAACACTGTACATCCCTGTGCAGATGAGACAAAATTGACACAGCTAAATCCATTCTATGAAGGTGTTATTCATGTAAAGCCGTACAGATCACCATGTTGTGGTTTCTGCGTTTATGCCTTGCATTCTGTTTTGGTTTCTGTAGTTTGCCTTGTGTTTTGTGCCGTTTCTGTTGCTTCTTAGTAGTTTTCTGTATGTTTCCTGTTTTTGTTGTTATTCTCCCTTGTGTTTAGTGTTGTTTCAAGTTTCTGTGTTTAGTCGATTTCATGTTTCCCTGTTTATGTTCTGCTTCCTGTTTTATTTTGATAGTCTGGTCTTCTGTCTTGTCATGTCCAGCTTTGCTTTCTGTTCCCATCTTTGTTGATTGTCCTGCCCCGCCCTGATGTGCTTCACCGGTTGTCTCACCTGTTTCTGATTTACCCATCACCTCATGTATTTAGCCTCTGTGTTCCCCTTGTCTTGTGTCAGATCGTTTTGTGTCAGTACCTGTTTAGTTTGTAGCCATGCCCTTGTGTTTCCTCCCTGTGCCTTGTGTTTGTGCCTGCGTCAGTTTGCTTCTGCCTATGTTTTTCCCGTCAGTTTTGTTTTTGTGAGTTTTCCAGTCTGTGTACTGACGCTTTTTGTTTTTATTAAACCCTCCACATCAACGTTTGCCTGCCTGCCTGCTCTCTCTTCATTTGGGTCCTCACTCTCCCGCCACACACCACAACACACCATCGCCACATTTACATTAGCCTGGACGGTGTCGGTGACAAGGAACACTTCATCTATTGAATCAAATTGAATTCCCTTTCTTTCCAGAGAGAGAGGGGAGATCGCGTCCCGCATGTGGCGTTTGTCAGTTTTATTTTTTTTATAAAAGCATGTCACGGAACCGTAAGCCCACCTACAACCTTTTCCTGAACCCACCCGTCCCGTTCTTCTCGCGTGTCACGGAAACGTAAGCCTGTGTTTATTTTTCAGCGATCCGTGTTCATATCACGGAATTTCTTGCAATTCCGTGAAACTGTCACGGATTTTGAGTTAAGGGCCCGTGTTCATTTCACGGAATTCTGTGAGATCAGGTTGGAGTAGCTGGTTACAGTAGTCATCTCAGACATCTGACTGGACACTGGACAGCTTTGTGACAGGAGATTACAATCTATGTCACGGTACAATGGCGGACTCAAATGCACGACTCAGAGAAGGAATCGCAGGTAATAGTCTTTATTGTTGAAAGAACAAATACAGGCGGTAGATGGAGACAGCTTAGATCCCAAAAGGACGCAGAGTTGGCTTATTTCCTCCTGAACAGGTAAGCATTAGCTTCAGGCTAATTTATCACAGCCACTAGGGACGGGCATTTTATGTCATTTCAACGTTTGTGTTCTCACATTGAATTATATAGCTAGAGTACCCGAGTTGGTTACTCGCAAAAACAATTGAGACACAGCCAGTAGTGGTAGTTGGTTACAGAGCTCCACGTGAGCACGGGCTTTTATGACTGTCAATATAGTCGGCATCTAACGTTAGCTACTCCGCTGTGCTGTGGAGTAATGTCTGGCTATGTGAGACTAACATCTAACGTTAGCTACTCTGCTGTGCTGTGAAATAATGTCTGGCTATGTGAGACTAACATCTAACGTTAGCTACTCTGCTGTACTGTGGAGTAATGTCTGGCTATGTGAGACTAACATCTAACGATAGCTACTCTGCTGTACTGTGGAGTAATGTCTGGCTATGTGAGACTAACATCTAACGTTAGCTACTCTGCTGTACTGTGGAGTAATGTCTGGCTATGTGAGACTAACATCTAACGTTAGCTACTCTGCTGTACTGTGGAGTAATGTCTGGCTATGTGAGACTAGCATCTAACGTTAGCTACTCTGCTGTACTGTGGAGTAATGTCTGGCTATGTGAGACTAACATCTAACGATAGCTACTCTGCTGTACTGTGGAGTAATGTCTGGCTATGTGAGACTAGCATCTAACGTTAGCTACTCCGCTGTACTGTGGAGTAATGTCTGGCTATGTGAGACTAACATCTAACGATAGCTACTCTGCTGTACTGTGGAGTAATGTCTGGCTATGTGAGACTAGCATCTAACGTTAGCTACTCCGCTGTACTGTGGAGTAATGTCTGGCTATGTGAGACTAACATCTAACGATAGCTACTCTGCTGTACTGTGGAGTAATATCTGGCTATGTGAGACTAGCATCTAACGTTAGCTACTCTGCTGTACTGTGGAGTAATGTCTGGCTATGTGAGACTAACATCTAACGATAGCTACTCTGCTGTACTGTGGAGTAATATCTGGCTATGTGAGACTAGCATCTAACATTAGCTACTCTGCTGTGCTGTGGAGTAATGTCTGGCTATGTGAGACTAGCATCTAACGTTAGCTACTCTGCTGTGCTGTGAAATAATGTCTGGCTATGTGAGACTAGCATCTAACGTTAGCTACTCTGCTGTGCTGTGAAATAATGTCTGGCTATGTGAGACTAACATCTAACGTTAGCTACTCTGCTGTGCTGTGAAATAATGTCTGGCTATGTGAGACTAACATCTAACGTTAGCTACTCTGCTGTGCTGTGGAGTAATGTCTGGCTATGTGAGACTAGCATCTAACGTTAGCTACTCTGCTGTGCTGTGAAATAATGTCTGGCTATGTGAGACTAGCATCTAACGTTAGCTACTCTGCTGTGCTGTGAAATAATGTCTGGCTATGTGAGACTAACATCTAACGTTAGCTACTCTGCTGTGCTGTGAAATAATGTCTGGCTATGTGAGACTAACATCTAACGTTAGCTACTCCGCTGTACTGTGGAGTAATGTCTGGCTATGTGAGACAAGCGTCTAGCAACATTGTTGTGAATGCTGCGGTCTCAGCCTGGCAACCTCCGTGAACTTCAAGTCTGGGGAGGAGGGGGCGGGGGAAACGACTCTCTCCAGTATTTTGAATTGGTACTGCAGTAACTTTTAACACTAGCTGTCAGTATTACATATTGCACCTTTAATATATTGAGATTCTAAGTCAATATTTTAAAGTTTGTCATTACTTTCAGATTCCTAGTCAATATTCTAAGTTACTAAGTCAATATATTGAGATTCTAAGTCTATACTTTGAGATTTTGAGTCAATTTATTGAGATTCTAAGTCAATATTTTAAATGTTCTCATTGGTTTGAGATTCTTAGTCAATATTCTGAGTTACTAAGTCAATATATTGAGATACTAAGTCAATATATTGAGATAGTAAGTCAATATATTGAGATTCTAAGGCAATATTTTACATTTTCTCATTACTTTGAGATTCTTAGTTTATATTCTGAGATACTAAGTCAATATTTTTGACCAGAGGTAGTGGTGACTTAAATTTGAACTTATACTATATCTAAAATAATTTTGTAGACATAACAATGGATTTTGCCACTAAATGTTGGTGTTAACTTTTTTTATTTATTTATTTTTAATACAATTTCACTAATTTCTACCCAGCAGAGGCTGATTTAGAGATCCTTTAAAAGCTGTAGCTACTTTACAGTTGATTATTACCTGATATTTAATCCACATACAGTATTATTTATTTATTTGTTTCAAAAAGGAGCACAAAAAAACCAACATTATAGAACAGCAAAAACGACCACTGGATGGGAAAAGGGTATTTTACAACAATTTTTAATGCAGCACGAGTATGGTGAGGCCAATTTCACCAGCTGCACGCGGTCATACATTAATCTCCAGTGAAATACAGACAAACTTTTACACCGTTTAGCTGTCAGCATTTCAACCGTGTTTACTCTAGCTGCTAGCTAACGGTAGGCTAACGTTACCTGCTGCCAAGTGTGTTAACTAGCTCGACATGCAGCGATGTTTAGGTTGCCTCTAACGTCCGTTTTCGGAGGATCAGAGAGAAGCGCAGGCATTTCAGTGGCACCAAAATCTATGTTGCAATTCGGTCCGGTAGATAACGGTCGTTAAGGCACCGGTGCCGTATTAGCACCGGGTCTCTCGTTTTCTGTCAACGATGTGGCAAGGAGGTAACGTTAAGGCGGAGTTAGCAAGCTAACGTTAGCTAACTAACACCGGCTGGTTCGCCGTGCTTTCATGCTGCATCGCTTACAGAGAATGAGCTGAACAGCGGGCTGGGTCTAACGTTAGCGGCCCGCTGACCGGCTACCGCTGGGTCCGCTGCCCGGGATTGCGGGGGAAAAATGTAAATAGGTAACATAGACGTAATGAGTGGCACATAACGTGAACTAACAAGGCATTTTATATTGTTTGATTTTTAACTTGTCAAGTGGGGAAAGTAAATTTCTCTTCCACTTGTCCCGGACAAGTGTTAATGTCGAGCCCTGCCTTGTAGAACTGCCAGACCGGTGAATGTAGGGAGGCCGCCATTTTAGCTGCATGACGAAAATGTTCTCACGAGAAGTGTGTCATCTGGTCAGCCTATCTGATCGGCCTTTATGGAGACCACCGATCAAACTATTTAACGGTCCAATATGTAATACTGACAGCTAGTGTTTGAAAAAGTTACTGCAGTACAAATTTAAAATACTGGACAGAGTCGTCTCCCCTCATGCCCAGACTCGAAGTTCACGTTGGTTGCCAGGCTGAGACCGCAGCATCCACAACAATGTTGCTAGACACTTGTCTCACATAGTCAGACATTAGTCCACACCCCAGCGGAGTAGCTAATGTTAGATGCTGGCTATATTGACAGTCATAAAAGCCCATGCTCACGCGGAGCTCTGTACCCAACTGACAGCACACTTTTTCGGTATCTTTTCCTACAGTAGGAACAGTTAAAAACCCGACAACCTCGCCATCCTCTCCACACGCCAGGATAGGAAGTGCTAAAAATAACACCACCTTGCCGTCCTATTCCACCCGACTGAACACACTTCATTGGCTTAGAATTGCAGCAACAATTGTTAAACACACTGCAAACTCACGGTCCTCTCTTTCCGATTCAAAGCCTCCCTCTCTTGGCTTAAAATAACTCACCATTGTACACGTTGTAAACAGCTGTTTACTCCGGTAACGTTAGCAGGGTTAGCATGGCGTCGTTAGCCACGACCAGTCAGGATCACTTTACTGGCTATGTCTCAATTGTTTTTGCGAGTAACCAACTCGGGTAACGTTACTCTAGCTATATAATTCAATGTGAGTACACAAATGTTTAAATTACATAAAATGCCCATCCCTTGTATCTGTGATAAATTAGCCAGAAGATAATGCTTACCTGTTCAGGAGTAAATTAGCCAACTCTGCGTCCTTTTGGGGCTCTAAGCTGTCTCCATCTTTCAAATACATCTCCAATATTTATCCGGGATTTGTTAACATCTCTGGTCACGGAACTGTTAGAAACATGCCGTTTTTTTATGTCATGTAGAATCTATCGCCATTGATCCCGTTCGTTTGTGTGCTGCTTTCATGGCTGTACTAACGTTACAGCTGTAGTGCGCTGGGTGTACGTTTTTACAGGTATATCTGGCAACCCGGCCTTGCTGTCAAACTGGGCAGTTGATAACAACACACAGGCCAAAAAATAAACTCAAAAAACTCTAAAATTTCAAAAAGAAATCGGGGGCGACTGGCGCAGCTCCCCGGGTCATCGGGGGCAACTGCACGGCTCCCCGGTGCATCGGGGGTGACTGGCATCGAAGGCTTGGGCCCCATCATAACTGCTTGCAGTTCTTGTTTTGTTTTGTTTTTATAAATTACCTTCCCTGTGAAGCGACTTTGAGTCCTTGAAAAGCGCTATATAAATTCAATTTATTATTATTATTATTATAATAAGTAGCCAGCCATTGAGTAGCCAGCCTTGTCTCACAGAATTCCGTGAAATGACCACGAACTGGTAACTTCCATGTGGCCACCACGGAAAACAATGCCAATGTAAAGTCAATGAGAAGATGACGTAGCATTAAGTATGTAAGGCCGGAATTCCGCATAAGGATGTTGGTTGGGGCGGTGGATGGGTAAAACACAGGACTGTCACGCGCGGGCCAGTCGCGTATAGGTGTAGAAGACTTTCTCGTAAAAAAGAAAAAAAGAAAAAAAAGATTTTTTCCTGACCGGAAGCCTCTCCAAAAGAACAGGGTTCGAATCCCCCCTTACCCAAAAACATTGTCCTGTATTTAGTTCAGAATATTATGCTACAGCATGTCTGTATTACACAAAACAATTATATATAAAGTTTTTAACCATTTAATGTTAAATTTAATTCAATATGTTTCTGAAAAATTATGTGGCAACAATATGATAAGACCTTGTGATTTTAAGGTCATGACAATAATACTTTTACATGCTGCTAGTGGTAAAAGTTGAATTGAATAGTATACTACCATATAATGATACAAAATTCCAAAGCAATGTATATTTTTATACGTATAATTTTATTTCATTTTCTATCACTTTTACTTCCTCAATCAAATATCAAATATCAATAAGTCATAGTAATGCTCCCAAGATATTTCATAAAGAACAACATCATTCTTAAACACAAAATAAAAACTGACATTGACACATTGCTTATTTATATAATTCAAATGTTATATATAAAACAAATTAACAACTAAATATGGGTATACATTTACGGAATAATTTATTATTAAAATATTACACATTTACACACGTGGAGGGCACACGAGAGTGCATGTAAAGGTGCTGAGAGACTATGTGAGGGATGATGATGATGATGATGATGATGATGATGATGAAGAATCAGACCAGACATCCAGTGAAGGTGAATACAGTTAAATTAAACTAAAGATCATAATTGCTTGGCTATGAAAACAGAAGAAACAGTCCTGACAATGCCCAGTGGTGTGTCTTGTGTGCGTGAGTGCGTGCGTGTGTGTACGTGCGAGAGGATATATTTGTCGTCTGGTGGGTTAGCAGTCCATTTGTTTGTCTTCTCTTTGAATCTTTGTGTCTCTCAGCCTCATAGAAGTCCGACAGTTTGAACTCCCCCCAGGTCATCTCCTTCCCCATGCCCTGTGCCTTGTAGGGGGAGAACACTCTGGAGGGGCAGTAGATGTATTTCCCTGGTACCCCGGGGAAGCTGTCATGTACAGTATGTGAGGGCTGCCAGGGCCCTGCTTTAGGGGTTGATGACAGAACCTCCACAGGCGACCTGTTGGAAGCTGCACTGCTGACTTCCTGTTCGCCCTCTCCTCTGACTCCATCTACGACTTCAGCTGACTGTAGGCTAAACAGTTCCTGGTCATCTTTTTCTGCTGCTGCTGCTGCTGCTGGTGCTGATGCGGCTGCTGCTGCTGCTTGATGATGATGCTGATGATGATGATGATGTTCTTGTTGTTGTTGTTGTTGTTGTTGTTGTTTAACCAGGATGTCTGACCCAATCCGCTCCACTGTAGACCGGCTCAGAGACTCCTCCTAGTGCGGAGTAACAGGTGGAGGGTTGAGAATGGCAGGAGCATATATTTATTATATAGTTTCTTACCAAACTCGGACAAAACATGCATCAAAAATTTTTTGTGGATTGTGTGAAGAGTTATTTGAAATAAATTCAGTTAAAAAAACAGTTCAATTTGCTACATTTATTATATATTATATTCCCCCATAGTCTTGACATTTTGCATAGGGTAACTGATAACTAATGCAACCTTATTAAGCCTATTAAGCCAGACGTTACCTGGTCTGTAGGAGGATGGTAGGTAGGTCATTTGAATGACCTGTATCCATGAAAGACTGCCTCTGGTAGCAGCTGTGTGCTGGGACCGCTGGGACCGGAGCCCTGCTGAAAGACCACTCCAGCTGTGTGATCTGCACCACTCCAACTGGATCTTCACTGGTCTCCTGCAATACAGCATCACATACAGTATAGTGATTTAGTCAGTCTAAGTCTACAGATCAAAATAGTTTGCATTCATTTGCTATTGGGTCATATTACTCTCAAATGCAATTATACACATGTTCACTGTGTAAATCCCTACATGCTAAATAGAGCAACCAACAATCACAATAATAATCACACATAAGATACATAATAGATATGTGACATTTTTTTAAAAGTTGTAAGCTAAATGAGGAACAATTCAATTTCCTCACAATTTTAAACACATTTACACTGCAAGTGTCAGACCGAGCAGAATATGGAGCATGCAGGAGACAGACTGGGGCAACAGCCTCCCCGTGTAAGAAGAAAGGGCATTAGAGTGTGGGGTGCTTAGGGGGTGAGGAAAGGGCATTAGAGTGTGGGGTGCTGAGGGGGTGAGGAAAGGGCATTAGAGTGTGGGGTGCTGAGGGGGTGAGGAAAGGGCATTAGAGTGTGGGGAAAGGCGACGGCCCAGTGAAAGATCAAATGAGATAAGGGCAACAATAACACTTTAATCAACCATGGCCTGAGCATGACAGGCTGGGTGGAGAGTGCAGCCTCTTTTCTTTTTACCTGCACTGTACAGCAGTTCCTAATAGTTTTGCTTTTGTATATCTTTTTTTCTGTACAAGCTTTCTTTATGTATATTTCCTATGGCTGGTATGTACACACAATGACAAGATACATGTTCTGTTAAAAATGTTTTTGTTGACATCAATAGTATTCAGCTGCCTCAATATAAAATATTCCATAGTGGGCAACTATCACACTTTCAGATTACACTGTCATTAGACAGGATGTCTTTGCATTTTGACTGTGTTGGTCCAAGCAATAATTAATAATGATTGTTTTGATGCCACTTAGTTATTCATTGATGGAATTATTTACATTTAAAACAGGATTTCATTATTTTGATTGAGTAATCACCTTTTATAGGTCACATAGATTATTGGAATGCTGAATGTGCCATGTGGTGTGAGAGTTGTACTTAGAGTTTTGACAATTGTAAATTTGGTTCAGTAAATGTGCCAAAGAGATTGAGAAAAACTGTAATCTGGATTACATGAGAGTCTGTGGCCACCAAAGCAGCAGGGCAGTGATCCTCGGTCTCCATAGCTACAGCAGCTGGGATGTTGGGCTGTACCCTGTGCTTGTCACAATTTAACACAACATGACGACAGCCTGGCTCCACATGCTGAAGTCCACATATCATCTGAGCTGAGGAGGTAGAAGGGGCTGGCAGCGGGGCCTTCAGCCTGGCTGTAAGAAGATTTTGGTCACAAAAACATTCAGGGCATTCATGATGGTTTAAAGTAAGACAAAACAAATAATAACCTTTCACAGAAGCAACAATCCCAGAGGAGTCATCAGGCTCAGCAGGTCTGGAAACCGTCGCTGTTGGCTCCCGTCCTGTGTGCTGTAAAAACAATTCAGTGTCATTTTCCTCCCACAGTCAAGTCTGTTTATGCTTCAGAATGTGTCTTTACCTGTTGTCTCTCTAACAAACTGTGAGTACAGACTGAAAACTAAAAAAAACTTAAATTCTGAATTGCTATTTATTTGCAATGACAAAACACAATGCTTTTAAGAAAACAGGTAAAGCACAGAAACAATATGAATATATAGTAAGCACACTGCCTGTCATTCAAAGATGTGGCATGGCAAAAAGAAAATGCCAAATCCTTGAATGACAGCCTGAGAAAAAGCATGCAAAAAAAAAGAAAACACTTACCATCTTCGCTGACCTGTTAATTCCTTAGGTTAGTGGGAAAGTAAGAGAACACAAGCATCAGAACAGGCCTGAACACGGCCAAAATAACAAACTAGTTGAAGGAGAACAGTAATAGCAGGAGGATTCTGCTGAGAACAGAATCCTCCCTCTACACCGATGGAGAAAAACCTGTTGGTGGAGACACAGCCGGGGCTCTGGAGACTGCTGCTGGTCCTGAAAGCACAGGTGACTACTAGATTAGACTACAGTACTATCGTAAACAGTAAGAGTTTAAAAAACACTCTGTTAATTAAACTATCTCCACCTACTTAGTTCAGTGGCAAATTTACAGGAGACAGATTCAGCATCCCCTCTCCAACTCCTCGTCTTCCTCCATCGCTAGAAGATTAAACAATAACAATTATTGTGTGTCAGGTCATAAAATACTAAACATCTGTATTTGCATATTTTTGTGTACTGACCTAGAATGCTAGATGTAGGCGGTGTAGGGGCAGCTGATGTAGTGGAGACTCCTGCAGGTGGTGGACAGGACTCCCCAGACTCAGCCCTCTGCTGCTTGAGGATGTACTGCTGCAGGTTGTACATCTTGCTGTTTTTGATGCACTTTACTCCTACGATGAAGGCAGCATATCTGTCTGCCCTGCTCTCCCAGATCTGCCTCCAGGTGTCCTTTGCCCTGGCTCCAAAGCCGACAGTATTGTCACCCTCTGATGCCACTGGTGGCGCAGGCAGCCTGGAAGCTAGATACTCCCTGAGGTCCCTAATTTCCTGGAAGCTCCTGGCATAGTCCAGAAATGACAGCAGGCTGTCCTTGTTGTGTCCCTGAGGGTTGAAGGTCCCATCTCTCTCCTCCTCCTCTACCTTTTTCATCAGGTAGATGGTGTAGCCAACATCATTTTCCAGGAGCCACCTAAACAATTTACCCTTGTACTTTCCAAACTGCAGCACATACTCCCCCATCACCTCCAGTCGGTCAGACACATCCCCTTCCCGCTCAAAGACCACAGTGAGAGCATTGGTCTTCACAAGGTCATGTCTCTGAGGGGGAGACTTGTCCTCAAGAGAAGGGTTCTTTTTGATCCGCATGGCCTCGTCAGAGGGATCCTGCCGCAGATGACCTGATGGACCCTTCCTGAAAGACACCATAGTCTTTCCGGGAAAGAAGTTGGTTGTCTTCTTCATTATCTCCTGTGCACAGCAAAACACAGTGTATATTATATAGTAATAATCAAAATATAGTCATACTGTTACATAAACAGTTATTTATTTTAACATCAATCAGCATTTGTAATGACTAAGTAACAGCACAGATAGATAGATAGATAGATAGATAGATAGATAGATAGATAGATAGATAGATAGATAGATCAAAATGTATTATTCACATATTAATCTATTAACAATAATTCTATATGCTGTTTGCCATAGCAAATGAACCCCATCTTAGACATAAACTGTATTATTTTATTGAAAATATACACAAGAATTGCCTGAAACACGACTGTAGCTAAATAGTATCCATATTATATAGTAATAATTAAAAGACAGTCATACTATAAACAGTTATTCATGTTAACATAAATCAGCCTTTTTAATTACTAGGTAACAGCTAGACAGACATAGAGATAACTAGATAGACAGATAGATAGAACAAAGTGTCTGTGTTTAACCTATTATCAATTTATCCCCATTTTAGACATATTGTAGTATTTAGCCATTGAAAATATTCTGAAACACGTATGTAGCAGCAACATATTAACAGTACCTCTGTGTTTAATGGTTTGTAAATAAATAAACACTATGAAAGAGTCAAAGAAAGCACAATAGCAATGTCTGTAAGAGAGATGTGCAACGTAACATCATTACAAGTTAAGAGAGATGTGCAACGTAACATCATTACAAGTAAACGTTACTGTAAACGCTGACATGTACATAACGTTACATGAAAAACATGAATGTACTGACGTTATTGTTAGCTAACGTTAACGTTACCTTAGCTAAGTAAACAACAGTTTGAACCTGTCAATCAATCCTAAAACAACTAACAGTGTATAACAACAGTTTGCCCATATATACAACGGAGACACGTTAATTATGCTAATACTTACGTTTGATAAGTTGACAACTTGTAAGACGACAGACGCGGAGATCGCGTCCCGCATGTGGCGTTTGTCAGTTTTTTTTTTTTTTTTTATAAAAGCATGTCACGGAACCGTAAGCCCACCCACGACCTTTTCCTGAACCCACCCGTCCCGTTCTTCTCGCGTGTCACGGAAACGTAAGCCCCTGTTTATTTTTCGCCGATCCGTGTTCATTTCACGGAGTTCTTCCGTGGGCCCATCACGGAATTTCTTGCAATTCCGTGAAACTGCCACGGATTTTGAGTTAAGGGCCCGTGTTCATTTCACGGAATTCTGTGAGATCAGGTTGGAGTAGCTGGTTACAGTAGTCATCTCAGACATCTGACTGGACAGCTTTGTGACATGAGATTACAATCTATGTCACAGTACAATGGCGGAATCAAATGCACAACTAAGACAGGGAGTCACAGGTAATAGTCTTTATTGTTCAAAGAACAAATGCAGGCGAAGGTACAAAAGTGGCAGGCAAAAATCATAGTCAGGAAACAAAGCAATAGTCCGAAAAACGCTGGAGAGAGTGACTTACGTACAACTACAATCTGGCACTGGGAAGTTGGAATGGTGAGTATTTATGCATGGGAACTGGGGAAGCTGAAAACAAACAGGTGAAACACATTAGGGGCGGGGACAGTAATCATACAGACGGGAAGGCTGACAAAGGGAGGAAGACAAATGACCTGGGATGAGATTGACTGATGATTTCAACATAAAACAGGAAGTGCAAATAAACAAGCAAAACACAGAATAAAAGCAGGAACATGACAATCTATTCTAGAAGTGTTTTGTTGTACTCAGATTGCCTCAATGTTTTCCAATCTGATAAAAATTGATTCAGCGGTTTTCTGCATTTCTTCTTTCTCCTGCTGACTCACATTCAAGCATTGCATTGTGCTGCTCTCTGTCCATCCCGTCTTCTTTGTCGATTGTGAGATTTAATGCGAGAATCTGAACGGCATTGTTGATGCCATCGTTCAGATGATCGCATCTTGGTGGCTGCCAAGTTCGAATAATCGTTTGAACCAGTTGGACTCGGTGAATTTCTCAATTAGATTTTTCACAGATTCCAATATAATAGAGAGTTCCTGGAGGGTTATTTGTATGTCGGTCGATTGTGTCTTTTTCTGAATTGTGACTGAATTTAAAACATTCTCCAGGGCTCTAACTCTGTCACAAACACGACGGCACTGGTTCTTGTTGGCCTTCACTCGCTCAACCAGGGTCAACTTAGAATAATAATCTGAGTCTGTCAGCAGCAACAACAGAACTTTTAGTGGACTCTAACTGCTGCTGAACATTAATCCTGTAAGGTTACATTACAGCTCAATTCTCAGCTCTTAATACTAGATCACTTTCAGAGATTGTTCTTCCCATCACACACAAAAATTCCCCTCAAACACCTGAGTAATCCTGATCTGTGGGTGTAAAAAGTTGGATGAGAAGATAATGTTGAATGATTCCTTGTGTGAGGTGTCATTGAACTCAGCAGAGTTCCTTCTTCATCGGTGATGGTTAAGGGTGCTCCGATCAGGATTTTTGGGGCCGATAACCGATTGCTGGAAGCAGTATCGGTCGATACGGTCACAGGGTCTATTTGAAGCCTTCTATTTATCATGTCATACATTTATCATATATTAATTTTAATATTCTTAACAACAATGTATAAGTATTAAAATTAACAGAAGATAAGATCAGATGTATTGTGAATTGTCAACGGTTTACTTTAAAAAACCTCTTCAGACAACATTAAGTATAATTTCAGTTATAAATTCAACCTGCGTATCTGTGCTTCTGCTCTTTCAGTTTCTCGTTTAGACATGGGGACAAGATCATTTTTATTTTACTATACTGAATAGCTTAATTGGTAGCCTACTTCATCCACTTTATCACTGTTACAATGGTTACACAAGTCAAGTGCAAAATATAAATAAAAGTATATACACTACATGATCCTGAGCAACTGTTAGGCCTGCCGGTCCCCCTTGGTTCTTTCCACCTTTTCCTAGAGGCATTTTTTCTCTTCTTGGGTTGGGAGGGAAAAAATAAAATAAAAATAGGCTACTCCTGTTTCCTCAACTGTATGATCCCACCACTGCCAAGCAGTAAGACAATTTGGAAAACAGGAGTTTGTTGGAAAAAGTGGGTTTTTATTTACCCAAAAGTGCACAAAACATATAAGACCAAGAACTTAATACATAAACTTCTAAAATAGGTCAACTCAATATAACTTAAACCAAAAATAACTACAATAAAAAAAACTGCCCTCTCATTCAGAGTGGGTGGAAAGCAAACATATATACTAACTGGGCCAAACCAAATAACACACACAGGGAAAAACCAAAATGGACATAATTGAAACTAATACAAATAAACCCAACCTAAACCTAAATCCCCCCTCCAGCATGGCATCTGATGGTACAGCCCAATTGGCAGGCCATAGTATATAACAGTCCTTCACCCTTGGCCATACCTTTTCTGCACCAGGAAAGACCTCACTACCAGCACGGTAACAAAGACAAAAAAAAAATGAATATAACAAAAACCTTACAATGTAGAAAAGAGTGCATTCCATTTAAACCATATAAAGCTAAAGGAAATAAATGTGGATTATGAATTAACCAAACGAGTAATGTGTTTGTTTTAATGTTGAAATTGTTTGGAGTGTGACTGACTGCACAATGAATTAATGTGTACTAAAAAGTAGTGGTGGGCAGATTGAGGCTTTGTGAAACAATGAAACAGTTGAAGCAAATGAGCCATATTGTGTCGAAACAATCCGACACCTGTCTCAACGATGACACCTAGTGGTCACTTGCCGGTGTTGATCTGAAACAACCTTGACAACGAGCCATTAAAAAAAAAAAAGATTTATTATTGCTTTTCAAAATATGTGAAGCTTGTAGGCTCCTCACTGTGCATAATGTTATCTGGTCATGAAAAATGAATATTAAAAGAAATCAGGCCACAATGTCTCACTTTTTCATAGATTTGTATTCAAAAATATTAATTTCTCTGCTACGGAAGGACTTAGCCTACTTCTTTTTTTACAGATAATTTCTCCAGCCTTTGAAAAAATCCTATCATAAGGGACACTTGTTGCTGGCATGCAAAGATATTTTTTAGCAAGGACATACAAATGAGGAAAGATTACTGCTCTCTCTTTCCAGTAAGTTGGGGGATCATGAGTTCTGGGCAAAAACGCATAGTTGAGGTATTTTTTCACTTCCACTGTGGCATCAGCTGTAGCATTGTGTATCATCTGGGTTTCACGGATAAGATCATCAAAACGTTCCCATAAACTGTCCTGTGTTTCTACTGGTGTTGATGTTGATTATGATGGGCCTGATGTTGGCCTGAAAATTAAAACGGAGCTTCCATTTCTATCTATCTATCTATCTATCTATCTATCTATCTATCTATTAATGTGTCACTGTATGTAGCCTATACTCTGTATCTAGCCTATCAGTCAATGTGTACATTTAAATGTAAGCCTAAATATAACTAAACAAATCGCACTATAAATGTCACTATATCACCAAAAATCCGCTATCTCAAAATCAAACTCCTCTCACAAAAACCCAAGAGGTCAAGATGTATTGACTTCACTTTTATACAGATGTGTGATTGTGTGGTCTGTTCCCTGTCAATCAAACTCTGATTCGGCGGACCATGCCATCTGTCGAAACACTTGTGAAACACTCCGATGCTTCATTTAGCCGTAGTCACGTGACATGGGTGTTTTGAATCACGCTTCGGATCAGTGTTTCAAAACATCTGCGCTTCGGGATCTCGACAAAGCTTCGGAACGTCAGTTTCGCGTCAGCCATCCCTACTAAAAAGCATGGGGTGAAATTGTGTACCATGTTACCATTGCTGGCTGTTTAAGCCGTGTGGCTTAGTTCATCACACAGGCTGAAGAGTGTTTCACAGCCCTCTATGGTTGAAGGGTTCAGGTTTCAGAAACTGATTCAGCTTCCCTTTTAAATTGTAGGAAAAATCTAGTTTAGGCTTTCTATCATTTCTAGATTATGGTGATATAATATACAGACACAATTGATCAAGAATTTAAATTGTTGATTCATTTTCAGTCGACTGATTAATAAACAAGTAATCAACACTTTGTTTCACCACCCTTATTTAACTTTAGTGTTTAGTTTCTACTGCTTTAAGTCAATTATTCATTTATTTCAAATATTACTCAACCCTAACATGAAAATACAATGTCCAGAGAAAATACTTTTCTTCTCGTTTTACAAACTGGTTTTTGGCTTAAGGAGGAAAGTCTGAAATACTGTACCAGAAAGAGCATGGCACTGATTGGTTGATATCCAACATAGAACAGTTGGATGAAAACAACACAAGAAAATGGTGCTCCAAACCCACTTCTTCCATATAGTGCTGGCAGAGTTCAGGTCAAATCACTGCTGACTCATCATTATCTCCTCATCATCTCATGTAAATAAAGAACAACTTTTAGACTTCAACTGCTTCTACTGCCAACCGTGCTCCCATTGAGGTTACCATATTGTGTCGGCTTGAGTAGGTCAGCAGCTTACATAACAGACTATGGAAGACAGACTGGCAGTTCTTCCATGGACTGGGGGCATTCTTATTTACATGACTGTTGTTCTAGTTATTTACTTATTTCAGTAATTTCACCTTTGTGTTGTCTTCGGGTCAAATTTGACCTGTTTTCAAAGTTTCTTTATCAGAAATACATGGAAATGCACACACACACACACGCACACACACAACTTCCAACTTCAGCCGAATCACTACTTGCAAGCCTCACACATGTGGTCACTGTCAGTAGTGATACATTTTGCACATGAGTCACAGGATATCAGAACATTTTACAAAAGAGGATTAGATATAAATGAACACATACAGTGTACAGGCTTTCTCTCTTAACATTTCTTTTTTTAATCCTATACCGACAAAAAAATTGGGCTACCCATGAAACTGTCTCATCCTGGTCCTCCATCATGTTACCACAGATGTGGCAGAGTTCATTGAGGTCATATGACAAAATCAAAGAACCATAACAGCTCACCTTTATGTTATTGTTGTAGGACTTATATAATTGATTTAACTAAAATAAGTTATCCATGCAATACTCCAGCATGTCACCAACATACTGCTGTTTTCCAGTAGATTGGTTGCAATGACTTTTCGTAGTCCCTCAATGTGTTTTGTAGATGTTCCAAAAGAGATGCTCTGCCCTTTTAAAATGCATTCTGCCAACTAAATAAATGGTGTATTTGTGTTTGTATAAAGCATCTATTAAAAAGGTTTAGTAAAATCACACAAGTTTACATAAACAGTGTTTTTTTTTAAATCTCAAGAGACATGAATCAATGACATTAAAGTGTGCAACGATTCTTACACTTGTTCAGATGAACTTTGTAATTTGGTGGTATGCAACCATTTTAATTATAAATCTCTGTACCAAACTTTAATGTGAATACTCCACAATATGTCACATCTTTTTGCAGAGGGTGAGGGAGAGAGGTGCATGACCATGTTGAGATATTGAGGCCCCTTTGTCTCATGAATGCTCTTAATAAAACAGAAATAAAGAACATCAATATATGTAAAGGATAAATTACAGCATGGTTTAACTGTGTGTTTGTGTGTGTGTTATACAAGTTACCTTGTCACACCTTGATAATGTTTTATGTCCTGTTCCTTTTCCCCATTAAGGAAGGATCAAGGAACAACAACCTCTTCTCTGATGGAAGCATAACCTATTGTACAAAGGGGAAAAGTACACCTTGCTATTTTTACATTCATTAATAGGTTTTCACCCTTTTCATCCAGATGTTTGCAAAGTTCGTATACATGCTATGCTATAACATGAAAAGGTAATATTGAAACGCAGAAATAAAAGCACAATTTCTAACTATGACACTTTTTAACTCACCATCAACATCCAGTGGTTGTTTTTATTGACAATTCCAATGATTATTTTGAACATCAGTGGATCAGGCTAAAATTAGCTTGACTTTGCCAGCTGTGAAGGTATCGCTACACCAACAATTACGAAGTTCAGTAGTGAATCTATGACAACTTTTATTTATTTACTTATTGATATAGTGCCACCTGCTGTGTCCATTGTTGGAGCTGTTCTCGCCCTATTTCGCATCATCTGCTTTTTAGTGTCCAGGACACAGATGAAGAGGATGGGCGTTTCTCAATACCAAGAATGCAAACTACGGACATGTGTTCTTGGGGAGAAGGTTCTTGCTGGTTGTTCTTGGAAGAATTAACTCGCAAGTTCACAAGCACAGAAAACGCTGTTTTCTCAAAACAGTTTGAGACGATGCGTTCTTCCTGTTATTGCTCAACACCCCCAGCACAGAGGCTACCTGCAAGGCTCCGAAATACCAGCTAGAAATAAAAACCACAACAATATAACCACTTTGTATTAAAACAATCTCCGGACAAGAAAACCTCATAATGCTACAACTATTGCAGTAATGTTGAAAAATTAAGCTAATTGAGCTTTAATTTTATTGTTTATGGTTTAGCTCAAACACCCCTTACTTTATTCAAAAGAGTGGAACGCGATCCCTACTATTATTAGCATATACGTTTAAGTAAGTTTAAATTAAACAAATAAATAGGCATATGCGCTGGTGTGTCCTATGTGTTCCTATTAGTGTTATGTGGAATTATAATTTCTATATTATTGTAGTGCACTGTATATGCCCAGGGAGATGGAAATTAGAAATTCAAATTATAAAGGTTGGTGTCTCCCCTTTAGTCTACATAACATGTCATTGCAGGTTACCACTTTATGTACAACTGTTCATTTATCATAAAGACACACAACAAAAGAAACTCAACTTCTAATAAATCAGAAAACAAATACACCGAAAAGAAATGCGTGTATCTCATAGACTAATAATATGCAGTCTATCTGGTATAGGTAGCTCTCCTGTGTGTGTGTGTGTGTGTGTGTGTGTGTGTGTGTGTGTGTGTGTGTGTGTGTGTGTGTGTGTGTGTGTGTGTGTGTGTGTGTGTGTGTGCTTGTTGAGTTTAACTCCGAAAAGACAGTTAACCACGTGTTGTGATATTTACACAAACGATCCAAAACGGCGAAATAAATTTACGGAACCGGTCTAAAAGACCTCCGGGGTCCTACTGCGGGGTCTCCGATTAACGCAAGACTGCCTATATTCGAAATATAAACCGTTCAATTCTCGCCTAAAATGTTCTCAGAAGTGAATTTAGTGATTAATAAGATGGCGAAAATTGTTAAAATTGTCCCGTTTTTGTGCTGTCTATGTACTGGAAATCCAACCATCACTGAATGCCGAAATGAATGTTGGGATACAGGTGCTGCGAAGTTCATACAAGTTACCAACCGATGTATCCTCGGTAAATGGGCGTGTCAAGAATACATCCGGGAATTTTAACTGTTCTTGGCGAAATGCGAACTTGTGTATTGGGACAGTACTTTGGCAACACGAGATGACGTTTCACAGGGACACAAGTCAATAGAAGAACACAGATTGGGAAACGCCCGATGTCTCCACAGTATGCGTTGTCGAGAGGAACTTCCCTACAGATCTTGCTGGACCTCCAATATTGTTGCCGTGGCCATCACAGGTTCCCCCACAAATGGATAGGATGCTTGTTCTTAATACTTGTTTACACATTTGTTGTTCTCTTTCTTGTTCACACTTATTGTACGTTTGCTTTGTTGTTCTTATTCATGCTTGTTCCCACTTGTTTTTTGTTCCACACGTTACCTGTTATATTTCTACTTATGTCAGGTATCCTTTATTAATATTGTTGTCCTTCCTTTCAGCCCTGATGCACTTTGCAATCCTTAACCTCAGCCTGATATTTGTGGAGGATTTTTTTTTGTTTATAAATCACTTATACTATTCCTCCCTGTTCCTTCACTTTGTTGTTTTTCAAGTAAGATACACAGCACACCTGTTCACACATTTGTTGTTCTTTTTCCACACATGACTAACATTGTTTTATTTATTGATAACCCCCGGCTCTACTTTGTTGCTCTTATTCATACTTGTTCCCAATTGTTTTTTGTTCCACAAAACTCAGCCTGATATATGTGGAGAGGATTTGTTTTTTCAAAACACTCAGCATCTCAAACACTTCCCCAAAAACTCCTGGCTCCAGCTTTACATGCTGCATCCTCCTTTGCAGTGTGCAGATGTTAGGCAGTAGAATCTGCATTTACTGAAGGATTTTATAACCAGTGGTGCCAGCGGTGAATCTTAATTTGTATTGCCTTTTTTTTAAATTGTCTCCTTTCCCCACCGTATTCTCTTTTCCTGTACTTGTTCTCTCACTCATTGTTCAATAAAAAATACATTTCATTCATTTATCCAAGTGTAATGAGTTGTTATTCTTTAATATATTTGATACTTTGCATATGGCTTAGTCTTAAAATGTATAAAAGTAATTGTGTGCACATCCCACCATCTGGCAGGTGCAGGACAAATAAAAGTACTTAAAACGAAAAATGATGTTGCCTGAAGAAGACTCAGTAGGGTCGAAACGTTGCATCTATATTAAATATTGGGAGTTTAAAGCAGTGTTGCGGACATTACATTTTTTTCGTTTTTAGTCTTAAAATGATCATGTGTGTGGTCAACTCCTGTCTCATCAGAAGAAGGCTGAATGGACCGTTGCTACTCTGCTTTCTCAATCGCTCTCTGACCACGGGTAAGTGAATCGGAATTACAAGCAAAATCAAGGAAAATACAATGATGTGCAAAAAAGACCATATTTAATCATCTTTGATTTAAAAACAGATGTAGTAAGGTTAAGGTTAAGCCGCTAAAGACAGTAGCCTAGTGCTACCCATGCTAACAAAGGACGTGAAGCTTTCCCTCCAAAACTTAAAAACGTATCTATACATAGCTTTCAGTTGTCACTCTACCAAATGTAAAACTGACATTTACAAAATATGCAATAATGCAATAACAATCAAAGAAGGACATGGGTATGGGTTTCTATTTACCATTCAATATTGCAATCGCTGCGGTCAGTCCCACAGGAGAACATGACAGCGCTGCGTGTGTTTGGAGCTATACAGGCTTACATGAACCACTGACCCCCCCGCTAGCGAGATCAACGAGTGTCGCAACTTTATATCTCTCTCGAGTATCGATAATTTAATTTGAATGAATGAATAAACGTGGGTACTGTGTGACCACTATGATTGGACACGTTGCTCCCACACATAGTATGACATCCGCAAACCCAGTGACATCACATTTCAGTCTCAACTCTGCCTGTGGTGTGTGTGTGTGTGTGTGTGTGTGTGTGTGTGTGTGTGTGTACCTACTTTTAACAGTCACTGGTGAAGACGAAGACCAACTTTATGATACTATACCGCCCTCTACTGGAAGATACTCACTGTGTGTGTGTGAGAGAGAGAGAGAGAGAGAGAGAGAGAGAGAGAGAGAGAGAGAGAGAGAGTGTGTGTGTGTGTGTGTGTGTACCCGTTTTACTATATTCGTGGGGTCCAAAAACCGGGGACTACAGTATACTTGTGGGGTCTGCACAGCCTCGTGGGGACCAAAATGCTGGTCCCCACGAGTTTAAAGGGCTGTTTGAGGGTTAAGACTTGGTTTTAGGATTAGGGTTAGAATTAGGTTATGGTTAGGGTGAGGGTAAGGGTTAAGGTTAGGCATTTAGTTGTGATGGTTAAGGTTAGGGTAAGGGTTAAGGTTAGGCATTTAGTTGTGATGGTTAAGGTTAGGTTAAGGGTTAAGGTTAGGGTAAGGGTTAAGGTTAGGCATTTAGTTGTGATGGTTAAGGTTAGGGTAAGGGTTAGGCATTTAGTTGTGATGGTTAAGGTTAGGGTAAGGGTTAAGGTTAGGCATTTAGTTGTGATGGTTAAGGTTAGGGTAAGGGGCTAGGGAATGCATTATGTCAATGATGGGTCCCCACAAAGATAGTAATACAGACATGTGTGTGTGTGTACCTACTTTTCACAGTCACTGGTGAAGATGAAGACTAACTTTATGATACTATACCGCCCTCTACTGGAGGATACTCAGTGTGTGTGTGTGTATAAAGACAACCTTTATGATACCACCCTCTACTGGAGAATACTCACTGTGTGTGTGTTTTGATACTACTACTACTTTAAAGCCTAGTTTTGGCTGATTTGACATCTACTCAGGTTGAAGATGTGCCAGAGCTCAGATGGGAATGTATTAGGTCACAAATCTGTTCTATCAATAAGGATGAGAAAAGGTGTCATTTGTTAATTCTCTACTTATAACTATAATTATACACAGTACCGTAAGCAGATGATGATAGGTTGGATATTTCAGCATTCATGTTTTCAAATGTATTTCATATCTTCTATGTGGGGTTCTACACAAGAAGGTTAGTGTGGGGACAACGTTCGCCCACAGCAATAGATGGGAATGTGAGAACCTATTAGGAGCATCGGCCATAAAAGGTGTAGTTTGGAAGTAAACTGATCCACTGAAATAGATAGCTTGGATTGTGTGAGGACAAAAAGTATAAAAGGAGGAGTTAGAGTTAGTTTGTAGAGACACTATGGGTACATGCTCTTAGGAGTGTGCACACATGGTTATCTCCCTCTCTAGGAGAGAAACCTTGGCATATACATTTGGTTCATGTCAACTGTTCTCCCTTTCATGAAAGTTTGTTTTTTGTGTGAATAAAGCTGCATTAGTCTGAACTCATTGTACTCAGCAGTTGTTCAAGTCTTCATCTCATTTCCAGATATTTCCCCATATACCAGATGATAACTCGAGTAGGTTTATAATGAGTTATAGACATTTTTTGAGGACATAGACCGAATACCGAAATGTTAAATACATTGTACTGGAAAAGGTGGTAATTAAAAAATAAAAAGCCCATTAACTCCTGGTGGTTTTACAGTATGTTCAAACTGGAAGAATAAAAACAAACCAACACCTCAGACAGGACATCGAGCAGAGCTGTCAAACTTAACTTCCCTAAGGGCCAGACTAGAAACAGAGAATCACATTAAGGGCCAGTACAGTTGCATTGTACAGTTTATTGATATGCTTTTATTTAAGAGAAAAGTCAAATATCTTTCACTGTATTGTTGCACGTCTCATATTGTCTTCTCACTTCCGGTTTGGTCGACATAAAGCCCTAAAAAAAGTTCCTTAGCCATCATAGGAAAAAAACTGCCAAAAAGGTCACAAAAGCAATAAAAGTGTAGAAAAAGTGCCCCAAAAAAACGGCAAAAAGTGCCCCAAAAAAGTAAAAAAAAAGAAAGTGGCACAAAGGTTGAACAAGTGACAAAAACTAGGTGGGCCAAAATTCATTGAGAACCTAAATTGATGTGGGCCAGATTAAAGTCTGCGAGGGGCCAAATTTGGCCCTCAGGCCTTGAGTTTGACACATGTGACATAAGAGCATCAAAGCAAATCCTGATTTAGTTCAGTTTATACACACACACACACACACACACACACACACACACACACACACACACACACACACACACACACACACACACACACACACACACACACACACACACACACACACACACACACACACACACACACACACACACACACACACACACACACACACACACACACACACACACACATTTCAGCTCCAGTGTTATAAACTGTAGCAGCATTATTACAATCATTTCATATTTGCATCATCATACTTTCAAGCGTTCCCATTATGGATATGACCACCAACTCCCATATGTCGATCACTTGTGCGTAATCTGCATAACACTTTTATTTACATCATATAAACATCAGCTGTTCTGTCTCCTTTAAAATGTGAGAAAGTATTAGAAACATGACACGTTAAAAGTACTTCGACACAGTTTGGGAATTATGATTCGACACCTCGAAGAGATTATAAGGGGGGCAGTGCTGACTGCAGAAATAACACTAATTAATGTACGCTAATTAATGTACAATAATTAATGTCACTTTTATATTCAAGCTGAGAAAACATCTTATTCATGTGAGATCCATATCACATGGGCAGCTATATTAACCCTTGTGTTGTCTTCCCGTTGTCCATTATTTGAATGTTTTGTCACTTTTTCTGATGTTTTTTGTCAATTTCTTCTGCGTTTTTCTTTTTTTTGGGTTGACTTTGTTGTTTTTTTCAATGTTCTTTTATCATTGTTTTTTACAAGTGCTATACAATTGAATAAAACACTCAAATGTAACGGAAGTAGTGGACTGATCATTTATTTTACTTGTGAAGGGAACCATCCACGTTATTTTTTTCTTGACTATTTGGTTGAAAGAAAGCCAGATTTCTGATATAGAAATGTTTTGAAAATGGATCAAATTTGACCCGAGGACAACAGGAGGGTTAAATACAAGTCGCGTATGCGTATATATATATATATATATATATATATATCAGTCAGTCAATCTAAATTAGGTCACCGTGTTATTTTACCAAACATGGTGAATAAAAACTAGGACTGGATACAAAATTGGGCGCAACTCAGGATGGAAACTATGGGGTGGGAGAGTTGGCAGCAGCCAGAAAAATGGCATCATAATTACAGGTGAAAAGAAAGATGCATAGAATACGACGACGCACGTCTTTGGTATGTTAAAAACGATCATACTGTACAAGCACAATTAATCTGTGGCTCAAAGGTCTGTGACACAACTGGAATCTGACGAACTCTTTGAACTTTTAGCAAAGAGACGAAGAAGATCTAAATAAATAAACTCCATAATTAAAAACAAATAAATGTGGCGGATTGCATCAATATATAAAGGAATGTCTTGACTACTGAATGGAAAACAGCCGAGAGGTTGGAGAGAGCAGTAAGCACACAGGAAATGTGAAACTACAACAGGATGAGTGGAAATAAAAAGAAATAGCGTGGACTGTTTACCAGCTGATTCGCTTCGACTGGTCCCACGCTCACAGAGTGCCCTCAGTTTCAAAATAAAAGTCATGGTGCTACATTTTAGATCACAGAAAGTCTGCACTTTAAGTTTCGCTCAATCATATACTCTGAAAATGTTTTTTATGTACGTATGTATGTATAAAAACATTTTGATTAAGGATCATTATGTAGAGAAGGTTGAGAACTTGGCCTCCGTCCCGAGTAAACAGTCTTATTTGAGCCACCTTTTGGACCTGCATAACGTTGTTTCTCAGAAATGGTGACTCATATATATATATATATATATATATATATATATATATATATATATATATATATATATATATATATATATATATATATATATATATATATATATATATATTCACGTTTTTGAATACATATAAACACAAGCTGCCTTTCTTTCTGTGACAGAAAAAAAACCCGATTATTATTATTATTGTGCGTGATTCAGAAGCATCGTTTGCTTTAACAAGGCCGATAACTGAACCGTTACGGTTTAATCACCTTGATACTGAAAGAAGCTCTCGCAATTTGCATGAAAATAGACTTTCTGCAGGCTGGCATAAAAAAATCATATCAATCAATCATCTAAATGCCTTAATTAAAAAAAATAAGGAAAAATCCGACCTTTTAAAGACACCAATTTTTTTCTGAATTAGAATACCCCCACATCCCCACATTCCCTTCACCATACCTAGAGACTGGCATGGTTTTATTTCAGTTAGCCTAATAGATGGTTTGATTTGCATTGATATAGATCTTATTTCAGTTAGCTATTAGGCTAACTGAAATAAAACCATGCCAATCCTGAGATATGGTGAAGAGTATGTGATGATGTGGGGGTATGGTGAAGGGTATGTGATGATGTGGGGGGTATGGTGAAGAGTATGTGATGATGTGGGGGTATGGTGAAGGGTATGTGATGATGTGGGGGTATGGTGAAGGTTATGTGATGATGTGGGGGGTATGGTGAAGGGTATGTGATGATGGGGGGGGTATGGTGAAGAGTATGTGATGATGTGGGGGTATGGTGAAGGGTATGTGATGATGTGGGGGTATGGTGAAGGTTATGTGATGATGTGGGGGGTATGGTGAAGGGTATGTGATGATGTGGGGGTATGGTGAAGGTTATGTGATGATGTGGGGGTATGGTGAAGGTTATGTGATGATGTGGGGGGTATGGTGAAGGGTATGTGATGATGTGGGGGGTATGGTGAAGGGTATGTGATGATGTGGGGGGTATGGTGAAGGGTATGTGATGATGTTGGGGGTATGGTGAAGGGTATGTGATGATGTGGGGGTATGGTGAAGGGTATGTGATGATGTGGGGGGGGTATGGTGAAGGGTATGTGATGATGTGGGGGGTATGGTGAAGGGTATGTGATGATGTGGGGGGTATGGTGAAGGGTATGTGATGATATGGGGGGTATGGTGAAGGGTATGTGATGATGTGGTGAAGGTTATGTGATGATGTGGGGGGGTATGGTGAAGGGTATGTGATGATGTGGGGGGGGTATGGTGAAGGGTATGTGATGATGTGGGGGGGTATGGTGAAGGGTATGTGATGATGTGGGGGGGTATGGTGAAGGGTATGTGATGATGTGGGGGGGTATGGTGAAGGGTATGTGATGATGTGGGGGGGTATGGTGAAGGGTATGTGATGATGTGGGGGTATGGTGAAGGGTATGTGATGATGATGTGGGGGGTATGGTGAAGGGTATGTGATGATGTGGGGGGTATGGTGAAGGGTATGTGATGATGTTGGGGGGTATGGTGAAGGGTATGTGATGATGTGGGGGTATGGTGAAGGGTATGTGATGATGAGGGGGTATGGTGAAGGGTATGTGATGATGAGGGGGGTATGGTGAAGGGTATGTGATGATGTGGGGGGTATGGTGAAGGGTATGTGATGATGAGGGGGTATGGTGAAGGGTATGTGATGATGTGGGGGGTATGGTGAAGGGTATGTGATGATGAGGGGGTATGGTGAAGGGTATGTGATGATGTGGGGGGGGTATGGTGAAGGGTATGTGATGATGTGGGGGTATGGTGAAGGGTATGTGATGATGTGGGGGGACTATTTTAATCCCAAAGGCCAGGGGAACTTTATCAGACATAAACCTCCAAGTATATGTGCGCCTGCTCTACCCACCGATCAACCCGACCACCATTCGAATTACTCTCGAGGAAGGTCCAGAGGGAGGGAAACGTTAGTTTCTTCAATAAATGGTGATGCTGTGGCAAGAGCAGAGTGCTGGATCGTTCTTATTTACACAAACCAGAGGGCTAAAAAAGAGAGGAGAGAAGAAAAACGAAAGCAGCATTAAATATTTACGAGGCACTTGGAAAGCGCAAGTGTTGCGTTCGCCGCGGAGTGATATAAATACACAATGAAATGAAAACAACCAGCATTGTGTTTCTTCCACGTCCGAAAAATACAAGCTAACAAAATAAATAAAAAAAGTTCCAATATTTAGAACGATAAGCGCCGTTCAACACAACTTCATTATACGCTCTCCTTAAATGTAGAAAAGAGAGGAAGGAGATGACAACCCTTCTGCATTTATCGGTCCTTTTAAAATCATCTCTGTTGCATATTCTGGTTGTGCAACATTACTCACCTCGATTACACACACACACACACACACACACACACACGCACGCACGCACACACTTAAGTGAACAATAAGGAGAGGCGTTCCCTGCCACTCCTTTACAAAGAGACAATAACGTTGGTTATTTCCTCAAACAGAAACACAGCGTCAGGTTCAAGCCTTCCTCCGTCAGTTCCAGTCGAGGCGTGGTTTGATTTCCCCAAACACCCTTTTCCTTTTACACCCGTCTCGCCTCCTGTTCCAGCCGCTGCTTCGTCAGGAAGTACTTGAAGAACTCGTACACCGACCAGGCGATGGCGGTGGAGGGCATCTGGTAAATAACGCGGGCTTGGGCCCCTCTGAAGAAAGCCGGCAAACCGCCGAGCCGGTACACGGTCCTGAAGGCGTTGGCCATTCCCGACAAGCGTCCGCTGACGTTCACCGAGTTGAGCGCCACGTTCTCTTGCGTGTTGAGCAGAGTCTTACAGACGTCGAGCGGCGTGGTTATCGCCGCGGAAATGGCTCCCGCTGCCGCCCCCGACACGATGTGGCTGCCGGGGTAGTAAAGTCTGTGCGGGTTCAGCTGTTCCTGCATCAGCTCGTAGGTGATGAAGTGAACGGCCTGGAAGGGGATGTTCATGGTCAGCTGTGTGCTGTAGCTGCGGTAGAAGGCTCCGATTCCCTCGGTGCGCGTTACCGTTTTGAGGCAGTCCCAAAGCCCTCGATACGGCGAGTTGTACATCTGCATCCTCTGCTTCACCACTGAGCCATGGAAGGACACAAGTAGCCGCGTTAGCATGTTTCACCACATACATGTCATATTCGTTTGATACAATTTTATACTTGGCACTTAAAAAAGGACAAATCCAGCGGTAGGGCTAGGCGATATATCAATATTATATCGATATTGTGATATGAGACTAGATATCGTCTTAAATTTTGGATATCGTAATATCGTGATATGACATGAGTGTCTTTTCCTGGTTTTAAAGGCTGCATTACAGTAGAGTGATGTCATTTTCTGAACTTATCAGACACCCACTTAGTCATTATATCCACATTACTGATGATCATTTATCAAAAATCTAAGTGTGAAGATATTTTGTGTATATGTGTATATATATATATATATATATATAACCTGTTTATTATTTATTCATTTGATTTTGCAACTGTTCACTGAAATAGCCGGTTTCTATGAAACTATTTGTGACATGTCATATTTGGCTTTGACTTTGACTGAACTGCTCTCACTTTGCGGGAGAAAATATCGGGATATATATTGTATATCGATATTCAGCCAAAATATATCGGGATATGACTTTTGGTCCATATCGCCCAGCCCTATCCAGCGGTCAGTGTAACGCTTATCAGTTACATTTTCTAAGAAAATATCAAATTTTTCATTTTTTTTTCCCCCACCTTGACAAATAAAACAATTGGATCTTTAACCTGTTCTGTTTTTTATTCAGAGGATCAGAAATTGAGAAAATTACAAAATTGCATCTGAGCTCCAATTATTCAATACTGCCATGGTATTCTCTGTGCAAACCGTTAATTAGCTTATAAAGCTAGTCGTTGGGGCAGAGGATAAAGTAAAAATAAATCACTACACCACTAACAAGGCTCAAAATAGCACCACACTTCCACGGTAGCATAATGAGGGTCCCTACGTGTAAACCGAGAGTTATTAGCCAATTAGCGGTTTGCGCTAAAACTGGTCACATTCGATTAGCATGAAAACATATCCCAGAGAACAGTCGACTCTGTACACGTGTGTTATTTACCCCTAGGTTCATTTTGCACCGGATATCTCCTTTAAGGTCAGGGTTCAAAATTAGCACCATTTTCCAGCCAAATGCTGGTAAAATATGCAAGTGGCTGGTAGATTTGCTTCACTCACCAGCCAAAAAAAACACAATGGTCATCTATTGTCTGGCTGGTAACATTTACATTTACAAGCCACGTGGCTGGTGGACAAAAAAAAGTTAATTTTGAACCCTGCTTAAGGTCAAAAACGAGAAGTGGCTCATTGATGTTTTGTGGGAGAACAATGGAGCTGTACGGCACAGATGAATAAAGTCTACGAAGCATTGGATACACAGAAAATACTTAGCTAGCAGGATTTATTGTTTGTTGTGTTCCTCTCGAGGAATTTGTTGATAATAGTGAAAACATAGAATATAGTGAACTTTATTCTTTAAAAAAAAGGGCACAATGAAATCTCTTTTTCCTACCTTCAGCCGGGTTCATGACTGCATCGTGGAGAACCGTGGCCACGCTACCTGCTAAACCTGTTAAGACGAACAGATGGTGTCAGGTCTGAACTTGTTAAAACAAACTGCCTTTTCAGGTCTGAATAAAAGACGTAAAGTGTTTTATTAAATCAAATTAATTTGTTTCAGATGAGCTTTTATTTTAGTAGAGGTTAGGGTAAATGTTTGGATTTTTCATATTTGGAATATGGTTTCATCTTTTCCATTGTAAACAGGATATGGCAATAAAATGACTTATCCTAACTACACTCCTCTGGGACTTTTATCTTAGCCTAGGGGTAAAAAACAAACAAACAAAAAAGCCGTTAGTATGACGATAATGTGATTTTTGTTGAGACGTGGAAATCCTAGACCGTTAAAAATAATGGACGGAGCTTCCAGGTCTGAAAAGTGATCCAATGCTGAAGCTCCTTAAAGCTGCATTATATTCCATTTCCATTCCTGGAGTCAGCTGGGAACTTAAGGAAAAGTCTGCCGATTGACCACCAGCTCTGCGTAGGCTACTACACATACAGTACGTACGTGCTGACGAACAGCGCCAGAACCCGGAGGTCCGGGTTTACCGCCAGCAAAACTCCACTGGATGACTCGCTTCAGAAGGGTTGAAAATCTGCAACTTTCCCTCTTTAGCGTTTAGCTTAGCTTAGCACTATTGCAACCATAAACAACACTGGCTTAGACGCGTCATCCTCCCCAGCTCCACCCTCTCATAAGGCTTCAAACAACCAAGATGGCGACGGTCAAATTGCCAAACTCAAGGCTTCAAATCGCAGTCCACAATCCAACGGGTGACGTCACGGCTGCTACGTAGGCCTGGAACAATTCAAAATTTTGCTCAGAAATAATTGCGATTAACAATATAATAATAGTATAATTTTTTTTAATTTATTTATTACTTTTTTAAACGAATTAAAGTTTAAATGAATTCCAGGATACATCTTTTGTTATATAAGAAAAATTTTAAAAATACAACATTTATTCCTGTCAATAAAAAACAGAGCATTTATTAATTTCTATGGCTTTAGACGGCTACAGCCAAGGATGTTTGGAGGTGCTATGGCAACAAGTGACAGCTGCCGCTAGCATAGCTTTAGCTTAACAGTCTGACCTATAATCACTTATATAATTACAATTTGGCACATCTAAACAACAGGAACTACGTTAGCATAATGCTAATGAATGACGCCCATTTCCGCTAAAACGTCGTCATTTACGGTAACGTTACTAATTAAACAAAGCACCAGAGTTGATTAAACACCACAGACGGACTAACTACGTTAACTTGAACACACGTAAAAAGGTGCTTCGGACGATTTTTAACATTCAAAAGCCGACTGGACTTGCAACTACGGGCAGGGCGTCCTCTGGAAGGAATCCATAGCATCATAGGCTAGCTAACGTTGGCTAACGTTACTGTTAGGTGCCGCTACGCCGTTATTGTAAACGCGTTTGATGGAGCCAAACAATAGTGTGACCAATCTCATTAAACCTCCACGCAGAGGTCCAGGGTTAGAGTCCGAACTGTGACGATTTCGGACTCTAATGCTTTAATTGCAGTTTTACAAAATAACGGCGATTATGTAAACAAACTGCGGTTAGACAATAATTTATTAACGGTTACAGGCCTACTGCTACAGTACGTCCATTATTTTTTACAGTGTATGGGATTTACGTACCATTGGCTAAATTGCTGTTGCCTCCACTATGCATGACGTCACCCAGTGAGCGTTTGAGCCGTTCGTAGCAGGCGAAGTAGAGCGCGTGTGCGGGTCCCGCTCCCATCATGGTGATGTTGAGGCCCCTCAGGGGTCTGAGGAGCCCCTCCGTCTGCATGATCCTTTTCAGAGCCTGATACACACCCTTGTACTGTGCATTTGGGTCTGGCTGCAGGCTCTGCATCCTGGTCTGGAAAAAAATGAAGACAGATAGTTAAACCATTGTTTATCATTTGCTATCAAGTACTAAAGCTGGGGCTGTGCATGACTGGCACTCAGAGTCAGGTCTGCAACTACTGGAACGGTTATTTTCATTGTTGATTATTTTCTGGATTAATGGATTAGTTGTTTGGTCTCTTAAATGCCAGAAAATGGTGAAAAATGTGGGTCAGTGTTTCCCCAAAAAGCCCAAGATGACATCCTCAAACGTCTTGTTTTGTCCACAACTCAAAGATATTCAGTTTACTGTCACATAGGAGAGAAGAAACTAGAAGATATTCACATTTAAGATGCTGGAATCAGAGAATTTTGTACTTCTTTTTCATAAAAAAAATAACTTAACCGATTAATTTTATCAAAATAGTTGCCAATTATTTAATAGCTGACAGCTAATCGATTCATCTTTGCAACTCTTGTGCAAATAATGTGTCCAACATTCACATCTCGCTTTCACAGACCAACAAGTAATGTTTTTTTTTTAACATAAACACAATATTTCCCAATATAACTGTAACTTCTTTATAGCCGTTTAAGCTTTACGATAACTTAACTTAATATGTTCTTTCTATAAACTTTGAGTATTAGGCATTTGGTTACTGAAGACAAACCTATTTTAGATTGTAAGTGCATGAGATGTTTTATGATCAGGCATTTAGAAAGTTATCACAAAAAAAAAAGAGCACAGTCCAAAGATGCAGATTGAACTGTCTGCGGGTTGCTTTGTACCCAACTTAATTTATCCTTCACATTATCTCTAGAGACAACAATCTGTCCGTTGACCTGAATATAAAGAAAAAACACACTTTTGTCTCTGCCTTCAACAGAACAATGTGATCTGTAGTGCATTAAATGTGATCACACAACACTTAAACTGTGCTACCAAGTTCTGTGTGCCCAAAGATCCCAAATCTGTATCAAGCGGATATGTAATTGATATTTTATTGTTAAGCCGGAGGAAGGAAACCCATGGGAACACGCTGGGGAAGATAGACTCGGCCTGTCTCCTGAGCCAGCGTCACATCTCTTGGCAAATAAAAACATGCTTTGTGGTGTCCTGATAACTTGGCATGGTTGAGTAAAACAAAGAGCTGCCACACAAGAGACGCACATCGCCGCTGCCAAGTACCTACTTACTGTCAGAACAATGTGACGCCCATAGAAATTAAATAGATAGAAAGCCCATTTCCATACAAATCACACCACTGCTGCTGGGTCTAACGTTAGAGGTTCTCTGACCCACTGCTGCTGGGTCTAACGTTAGAGGTTCTCTGACCCACTGCTGCTGGGTCTAACGTTAGAGGTTCTCTGACCCACTGCTGCTGGGTCTAACGTTAGAGGTTCTCTGACCCACTGCTGCTGGGTCTAACGTTAGAGGTTCTCTGACCCACTGCTGCTGGGTCTAATGTTAGAGGTTCTCGGACCCACTGCTGCTGGGTCTAACGTTAGAGGTCCTCTGACCCACTGCTGCTGGGTCTAATGTTAGAGGTTCTCTGACCCACTGCTGCTGGGTCTAATGTTAGAGGTTCTCTGACCCACTGCTGCTGGGTCTAATGTTAGAGGTCTACTGACCCACTGCTGCTGGGTCTAATGTTAGAGGTTCTCTGACCCACTGCTGCTGGGTCTAACGTTAGAGGTTCTCTGACCCACTGCTGCTGGGTCTAACGTTAGAGGTCCTCTGACCCACTGCTGCTGGGTCTAATGTTAGAGGTCCTCTGACCCACTGCTGCTGGGTCTAACGTTAGAGGTTCTCTGACCCACTGCTGCTGGGTCTAACGTTAGAGGTTCTCTGACCCACTGCTGCTGGGTCTAACGTTAGTGGTTCTCTGACCCACTGCTGCTGGGTCTAACGTTAGAGGTTCTCTGACCCACTGCTGCTGGGTCTAACGTTAGAGGTTCTCTGACCCACTGCTGCTGGGTCTAACGTTAGAGGTTCTCTGACCCACTGCTGCTGGGTCTAATGTTAGAGGTTCTCTGACCCACTGCTGCTGGGTCTAACGTTAGCGGTCTGACCCACTGCTGCTGGGTCTAACGTTAGAGGTTCTCTGACCCACTGCTGCTGGGTCTAATGTTAGAGGTCTACTGACCCACTGCTGCTGGGTCTAATGTTAGAGGTTCTCTGACCCACTGCTGCTGGGTCTAACGTTAGTGGTCTGACCCACTGCTGCTGGGTCTAACGTTAGAGGTTCTCTGACCCACTGCTGCTGGGTCTAACGTTAGAGGTTCTCTGACCCACTGCTGCTGGGTCTAATGTTAGTGGTCTGACCCACTGCTGCTGGGTCTAACGTTAGAGGTTCTCTGACCCACTGCTGCTGGGTCTAACGTTAGAGGTTCTCTGACCCACTGCTGCTGGGTCTAACGTTAGTGGTTCTCTGACCCACTGCTGCTGGGTCTAACGTTAGAGGTTCTCTGACCCACTGCTGCTGGGTCTAACGTTAGAGGTCCTCTGAGCTGCGTTGGGCGGCTCTCCTCCCAGCGAGCTGCGACATAGTTTACGGCCACACTGACGCGTATTGTCACTATGACAACTAACAACAATCTGCATTTTGTTGTGAACCAATCAAATGACCACGGGAAACTGTTCAATGGCCTTTCCATCCATTTTACTTATACGGCGACGCCATAACGGGGAACAAATCCATCAAGAGATCATCGTTTGGCCTCCAACAAGTGCTCACTTTAAAGCTGCTCAGAGTAGAGCTGCAAAGATTAATCAAAATGATGATTGATTGCTGCGTAATATGTATTAGAGCAGCAACTAACTTTTTATATTTATTTACCAATTATTGATTTCTCTGCCGATTTTTTTCTCGATTAATCAATTATTTGTTTGGTCTATAAAATGTCAAAATGGTGAAAAATGTCCAAGGTGACGTCTTTAAATGTCTTATTCTGTCCACAACTCAAAAGATAGTGTTTAAAATGTAAATCTACATATTTGAAAGGCTGAAAAATTACTTTAACAATTAATCGATTAATCTACTAACCTTTGCAGCTATGATATCAGGGTTTCTGCAGGTTTCGAAAAGTGAAATTTAAGACTTTTTTTAGACCATTATGAATGAAATTTAAGACCTTTATCACGACATAAAAGTATGAAATGCAGAGTCACAAAATTACTTGCAAAGTAAATAAATGTATTCAAATTGAATAAAAGCGAAACAGAGTAATAATAGTCGGTACATATACAGCAAATTATATTTGGACGAGCGAAAGAAAGAACTACAAGACCACGGAATAAAACCCATTATAAAGCGCTGTGGAAGCACTAGAGGCAGCCTTACATGTAAGACCTGTTTAAAATAATTTAAGACCTAGAACACAATACTTCAGGCCAAAAATTTTGAAATTTTAGACTTTTTTAGACTCCGCGGAAACCCCCGAACGTCCAATGTCTATTTGAACATGTGTTACGATGTGATGGGATACTGTAGCTAGCGTTTTATCCATAATTTATTTGCAAATAAACATTTCAAACATAATGTGAAACCGGTAATAATAGCACCAAATTAAACACGAGCAAAGTCTGCATGAAGACGTCATCAATGTCACCGTCCAACGATGGTTAAAAAACCATTTTAGCATACTAAAAAAAGAAACCCCTCCACCATCTACAGTGCACATCTTCAGCGGTCCCGCCTCTGTGGCGGTTTACTAATCAACCCTTCGGCAAACACACACCCTTTACTGCGCCGGGCGGACTCTAAATGTGCACAACAGCGATAAGATCCCCTCCTTCCATTATCACAGGCTACTCCCCGAGTCCTGCTGCGTCTCCGTCTTTACTGCCAGGTTGAAACATACCGGTTGATTGTTACGACTACCCAAGGGCGTAACTTTGGGTTCAACATTTGGGGGGAGGAGGGGGTTGAGATCTCCAACTATCTAGGGAGGTCCCGGGATATGTCTGCATGTATAAAAAAAAAAAAAAAAAAAAAAAAAAAAAAGACCAAAGAAAATAGAATAAATAGTCGAAAAAAGAACTTGAAAAAGGAGACAAAACCCCCGAAAAAGGCAGCAAATGCCTCGAAAAAAAAACGGTCAAAACACCTTGAAAAAGGCGACAAAAACCCCTCCACCCCCCCCGTAAATTACGTCTATGCGACTACCCACTAAACCAAGTTAAAAACTAGAGTTGTTTCCAATACCATTAACGCAAATGCCTCCGATACCGGCAAACCACGCGAGTCTATGCACCAACCGATACTACGTAATTTAGCCACGAAAACAATTTCTACTGAAGTAGCAGGTTCAGTAAACTGTTTCCACTATTTTCTGGTCAATATTGGCAAGTAACTATTAGTCTATGCAACCATCCGATACTACATAATTTAACCCCAAAAAAAAATCTACTCTAAAGTAGTTTATTTATGTTCCTTTGTTGTTCTGACTGACTGTCAAACTAGATGTCAACTATTAAATTAATCGGCAACTATTTTGATAATCGATTAATCAGTTTGAGTCATTTTTCTAGATATAAAAAAAAAGTTAAATATATAAAGAGTCAAATTGGAAATAAAATTGAATTGATTGAGAAAATCCGTGGCGATACGCAGCAGCCTGATTCTATACCGTTTATTACAAACGTCAGGAATTAAAAAAGGATCAATAGGAAACTGTGCTTAATTCTTACATCAGTTTAGATTCACTGAAATTTCAAAACAGATTCTTTGTAACCTCGAGACATGCACGGACCAAACTGAACGAGCTGGAAGGTTCTTGTGTAAACTTGGGACACCTCAAGAGGAAATGGCAGCAGTGGATTGTGTAATAAAAGAGGGTTCATTTGGAAAGACTATGACTCTGAAACAAAGAGAATATGATGTCTTTTTTTCCCGTGCAGTTTGTTAATTGAGTCTGCCTGTGCCACGTCAGGATTACTGTGAGGGCAGCGTGCCAAATTATCAAAACAAAAAAGTACATTGTTCAGGAAAAACAATAGCTGAGCAGAAGAGGAGGATTGTAGGGGCAAAGTTCACATTTTAAACCAACAGTTTGTGATTTGCTTTTGCAGACGTCGGCCGATTTTTAACAAAGCTCAAAAATAACCAATCATTTAATTCGGTCACTGAACATGAACTTTAACAACAGGCTTCAACTTCAAGATGGCACTCATTAACAAACTAATTAATTGATTTGATTTTTGAACACCGGTCATATAAAGTAAAAGGGATGTAACAATGCATCCTGAACCGGTTAAAAATTGAATGTGTAAAGATTACAACAGGTTGAGATAGAAAAATAGGTCTTTAAAAAAAGGTGCTCTAAGCGATGTCACGCGTTTTTTAGGCTACAACATGTTTTGTCACATGCAACATCTCCTCACTATCAGCTAGCTGCCTGTCCCCTGAACACACTGTAAAAAAAACAGTCTCTAGACAGCCCAGGATCCACAAACGGCAACAACAACAAACTGCGCCAACCTGCTAGGGCTGCTCGATTATGGAAAGAAAAATCATCACGATTATATTGGTCAATATTGAAATCATGATTATTTAACACGATTACTCATTAACATTTGGATATAATGGATAGTGTCCAGGGTATAATCTGTTAGTGTCCTTTATCTCACAGAGAGAGTCTAAAATCAGTTTTACTACTGTGAGTCGGTTCAGCTTTACAGATATCACACATAACGTTACACAGCTAATGAACAGCTCCACAGACATAACACAATGTGCATCTCACATCACATGTTCACTCACTATGACCACTACTACTGTCATTACAAAACACTGGGCCAAAATATCAACAATAATGTCACCGTCAGTGGGCTTATTTGCTAGCTAACCTTAGGAAAAATCCAGCACATAGACGGTACCTTAGAGTAACGTTATGTGAAACAGGTGATTTAACGTCCCTGCTCATTTACATACAGTTTAACAACTAAACTAAATGCTGACTGGGACATTACCATGTTTTTTCATGTTGGTTTTGAGCAGTATGCCTATGCACCCCCACTAAGCTGGAAAACGTTTTAAACAGTAAGTGAACACAGCGTGTCGGGGGAATGCAACGTCTATAGACAGTATACTACAGCGGGGGGGGACCGCAGGGTTAGCTAACGTTAGCTGTTCCCAGACAACTGAGTTGGTTTTGCCTTTTTTTGGTCACCAAACGCTGCTGCCATCTTTACTCGCGCTGAGTTTTTAAATTCCAGCAGATGATAGGACCACGACTTGCCTCCCTGACTGGCTTCGGGAGGGGCGGATGTGTGCGTGTCATTCAGAACACAAGACAAAATAAGAGTGTTCTTGCAAAACAGAAAATGGCAAAATAATCGTTTTTTCTCGATTATAATAATTTGGTGATCGTTGGGAGCCGAAATTGAAATCGAAACTCTATTAATTGCACAGCCCTACAACCTGCACCAGCAAACATAACAAACAGTGTTCCAGCCAATAACCGACAAGAAAGGGTTGGGGGTGGGGGATGTTTTGGGGGGGGTTTAGTGCGCGGAAGGGAGGGAGAGGGGACGAGATGAGGAAGAGGTGAGCTAGCCTCCGTTTCGTTTGGAAATACTTTGAACGTCAACAAGAAGTGCCGTCACCCAACATCGCTTCCAGCACCTTTAAATAAATAAACTAAAAGAAGACGTAGTGACGTCTGAAGTCAAACGAGTGAAACGTAAAGTGGATTACGCTGTAGGACGTTAGTTCATTTATTTATTTATTTGAAAAAGGCTTTTTCTATTTATTTAGTTATTTTGGATGTGGGATTTGTTTTAGAAGTCTAAAAACATCTGTTGTTTTGCACATTTGTCATTTGTCTGCAGCTCATTGTGTAAAATAAAATAGTGAATATTGTGTACTCAAAATAGTAAATCGAGTGTATCGTTAAAATAACATGATTAAGTTAGGAGGGTGGCTGTCATTTCCTCTCTTTCCAGGAAACGAAACAAAACGCTGACATTTGGGCGAATGTGAAAATGAAGCTGACGGTGGCTCAGACTTGGCCTCGGGTTTGACTCCAGGGAGACTTTAGAGCTGCATCGATGAGTTAGGGCGCTCGGACTCGGTGCGATTCTTTATCTGCTTTTAGTGTTTCTAATATTTTAGAAAAAGGCGAACAATGTGAGCAGCTGACAGACAGCGTATGAAGGAGAGCGAGAAGGATGACGATGTCACACAGACGACCAGCGTTGTGTGCTCAGAACAGCTCAGAATATGCGATATATTGCAATTCATTAACTTATTTCCAACTTCAAATTTTTCCCAATTTCAAATTATATCCCCAAAAGGAAACTTTGTCAACATTGGTTTTATCTAAAAAGATAAATTTCTCTGTTTGTTCATCTCACTTCAATTGTATTGCTGCAAAAATCTGATTGTCAAGCAGACAAACTGACCAACACATACATAATAAAAGATCGATACTTGGAGTCTGTGTATTGTTACAGTATTGCCACAGAAAATATTGTGATACTACGCTGTATCGATTTTTTCCCACACCCCTAGTTTCTTCTCTCCTCTGTGACAGTAAACTGAATATCTTTGAGTTGTGGGCAAAACAAGACATTTGAGGACATCATCTTGGGCTTTTTGTTAGTATTTTCTGTAGGGCTGCCACCTCTTAGACGATTAGTTGACTAATCGGTCATTTTGGTCTTAGTCAACTAAGATTTCTTTAGTCGATTAGTCATTTTTTATGCTTATTCATGCTTAATTACTTATTTCCAAGAAACTTCTGAGCACATTTATGGTAAACACAAGATTTAAAGTGGTGCTTTTGCAGGATTAATTGTGGAGAAACTCAGTTTTACAGATGGTTAATTAACTACATTTATATTGTGCTTTTCTAGTCTTAACCACCTCTCAAAGCGCACAGCTCTGTCAATTAAATCAACTAATCGATTAGTCGACAAAATTGTATAAGTGTTAGTCGACTAAGAATTTCTTTAGTCGAGGACAGCCCTAATTTTCTGACAGTTTATATAGACCAAACGACTAATTGATTAATAGAGAAAATAATCGGCAATGATCGCTTAGTTGCAGCGCTTCCCCGTCAATCCTGATTGACACACCGACATCAACACTGACCCACATTTTTCACAATTTTCTGCCATTTTAGAGACTAAACACCTAATCCATCCATCCAGAAAATAATCGACAGATTAATCAACAATGAAAATAATCATTAGTTAGTTGCAGCCCTAGTTTAATAGGCTCACATAATTTCCAAGAGCCCAAGGTGACAACTAACTGTCCAAAACCCAAAGATATTCAGTTTGCAATTTAAAAAAATAAGTCCTCAAATGTCTTGTTTTTTCCACAACTCAAAGATATTCAGTTTACTGTCACATAGGAGAGAAGAAACTAGAACAATAATAACATTTAACAAGCTGTTTTTAAGCTTTACTGTTTTTATTTGATGCCTTTTTGCTGCTTTCTCTTTCTACTATGTGTTGGTCTCATTTTTAACACTGTCACTCTTATGAAAACACTGTGACTTTGTTCTGTAAAAGGTGCCAAATTAAATTAGATAAACTTATTATTATTTTTCTGGGTAACTCATGTCGTTACACTGTATGAAAAAAAAAAAAAAAAAACCTGAGTTAGCATGGAAACGTGGTTACCCAGCAACGAGTTAACTGATAAAAAAAGAGAGAACTTTGCTGTAACCTTGCTGAAATGTGACTTTGGGTAAATAAAGGTGACACTACTGGTAAACGTCCGTTCAGTAGCTATGTTAGCAAAGTTAGGTTACACCGAGAAAGGAACTACGAGAAATAGTAAAACAGTTGCTCGGTTTAGCTCGGTTTTTATTCCGGTTTAATGCGACGTTACAACGTTGAGCCTGCTCAACTAGTTTGTTCAGTCGAAGCAGCCAGGCTGTCGTGTTTTAATCAGCTATGCTAACTAAGGATGGGCAGTTGGGACATCCTACAGCTAACGGTCGTTAGCCAGCCGTTTGCACAGTTAGCAACGTTCTGTGGCTAATAAGTGAATGAGCCGTTGCGGCAAAACAAGTGTGATGTGCCGCTACGCAGCCTCTGTGCACGTTACCTTGACAGAGTCCACGGGGTACATCACCGTGTGCTCCAGTATGCCAGCCACGGCTCCGGCTGTCATGTGGGTCGCCACTGAGACATGAGGTGGCAAGCTCTCGTAATCGCCGCCGTCGCTACCGAAAGGCTCGTCGTCTTTGCTTTTGGTCTGCGACATCTCCAGCGTTGCCACCGCCGGGTCCGAGCTCAACTCCATGCGTGGAGAGCTCTCTCCCCGTCGGTCTTCTGCACAAGATAACACTCAGAGAGGCGTCTGCAGCGACGGCGGCATGGATAACCACAACATCATCTCTACTTACTGGAGTTCCAGCGCCCCTGTGACGTCCACAGCTGGAGGCGTGGCTCGGATATACATGGACCAATCATTTCCAGGATACTCAACAATGGGGCGGGCTCTTGGTTTGAGGCGGCCAATGAAAAGTTTCCGGTGGTAGATTCCTTTGACACTTCACTGAGCTGCTGCCGTGCATGCCTACTTACTTTTCTCTGTTTTTGAATGAGTTTGACAAAAGTTTAATTGCATAGTCCTGCTCGATTAGATAAGTAGGTTTGCTCTCCTTATCAGGCAGCATCTGTTTTTTAATATTACTATGGAACTCGTATAACTCTCCTTTTTCATAAGGACAGCTCCAACTTTTTTCCTCGAATATGGTTTACCAGTTGTTTGAGGAAATATTAAGACCGACAGGCAAATAGCCTTGGGAGGGAAGTAAAAATATTAAAACTACTCTATTACAAGACAAAGTGCTTCACAGTTTTACAAAAGTAAGAGTAACACAAAAAAATATATTTATTCAAGGACTTTGCATCATATTTTTATCAACTGACCATGTGTAGTTTTTTTTTTAACTTAAATCTGTTGTTTTTTATATATATATTTTTTCATATGTTGTCAAAAAAAGTCAATAAAAACAATCTAAAAAAAAATAGAAAAAAGGGGGTAAGACTAATGATTTCATGGAATCGCTTCAAAAAAGTCATTGGGTGTATATAAGGTCGGTATAACTGTCTAAAAATTACCCAAAAATGAGTAAAGTCAAGAAGTTACAAAATAATAAAATGAGCTTAGGCAACAACCTCTCTCACCTGTGACCCTCTTTAATTTGAACACACTGTTCTGCACACATCATCCTTCACGTAACGTACAAAGTCTTACAGCGTGTAAATATCCTGGAGCGAGTAAAGAAGCTTCTTAGCAAAGCACACACATCCTGAATGAGAAGTAGGGCATTGTTAGCAAACTTGTACATAGGCGTATATTTCGGGGTTGGGGGTTGGGGGTTGGGGTGGTGGGGTACCCTCCCAACCCTCCCACCCAAGATTTAAAAGAAGTAGATTTTATTTTTTTAAAGACTATTTTTTGGGGCTTTTCGCTTTATTTCAGAGTGATAGTGGATAGACAGGAAAGGTGGGAGAGAAATGGGGGATGACACGCAGCAAGGGGCCGCAGGTCAGATTCAAACCTGGGCCGCTGCAAAGGACTCAGCCCAGATGGGGCGCACGCTCTCGCAGATCACTCTGGCATCTTGAGGTAGAGAAAATTTGGAGCCGTTAGCCAAACGACCGGGCCAATCAGCGTTGGTTTTGAGGTGGGTTAGGTGGTGATAGACAGATGGTTTATCCAATCAGCTAACCAGGATTTTCAGACAGCGGTCCGGGAACCTGAAATGGTGTCTTTTATTCCTAAATTCTCGTTACACAAACGGCAAATATCCTTTACCGACATGTTGCTTGCATGCTGAGCTAACGAGCTATGCTTTGCCTGCAGCAGCAGGGGCGGGCTTGTGGTTGTATTTTCATACGCTTCGTGGATCTGATTGGTTGATTTGGCCCGTCTATCACCAACATAGGTGATAGACAGATGGTTCATCCAATCAGCTAACCAGTATTTTCGCCCCTTCCCAAAAGTTCTCCAACGGAAAGTTCCCAGATGGATATGCCGAGCAAATGCGAAGCGATCCATCTGGCGGAGTCAGGTTAGTAGATTTGTGCCCCTCAAAAAATATGAAAGACAACCCACTACCTTGATAAAGGTAAAGAATAACTGTTCAGGTTCAAGATTTTCTGGAATTTGGGCAACTTGGTTGAAAGAAATCCATATTTCTGATATAAAACACTTTGAATTGGGTTCAATTTGACCCGAGGACAAGTTCAGGAGCGATGCTCATTTCCTGAATTTTACCTTTATGAGGCAAACCATAAATTAGCTGTTAAAAAGCCACGCAGGTGGCCGATGAAGTCAACTTTAGGAGCAAACAGTCTTTCTCACAGAGGCGAGTAATTGAGTTACACTTCGTTTTCTCAAGGCCAAGTCAAAACCTTTTGCTCAGGGTTTCCCCCAGAAAAGTTGTTAAGCCCGTTGGCAAGTGTCTTTCATTATTAACGAGGACCCAAAGTCACATGATTGATGGCAGCATTAATGTAGAGCCATATGCATGGTCATTTATGGGCTTTTTTCCGAATTTTTTTGTTACTTTTAATGTCCTTGCTGCATTTTTCAACATTTTTGTTGCTTTTCTCTGAGTTTTTGTTACCTTTTTCAAAGATTTTTGGGACCTTTTTTCAATGTTTTGTCGCCTTTTTGCAGGGTTTTTTGTACGTTTTAGTCGCCTTTTTTTTTTTTTTTTTTTTTTAAGAGTTTTTGTCTCGTTTTTGGAGGGTTTTAAAAAAAAATGTCGATAGTTTGTTTTTTTTTTACCTTTTTTTGTCTTTTTGCATTTTTTTCTACGTTTTTGTCTCATTTTTCTGCAAGTTTTTTAAAAGGTTTCTCAAGGTTGTTTTGGATCTTTTTTCAATGTTTTTTGGAGCCTTTTTTCCGAAGTCTTTGGCATCTTTGTCGCTTTTTCCATCATTTGTATACGGCTCCAACCGAGCTGCGCCAACGTAACTGTAGTTTAAAAAACTTCTTAAAAATACAGTACAATATAATTCCTGGGGGAAAACCTGCAAGTACCATGCTGCCAAAAGCTGAAGGCGACTTTACAGTTTTGTCTCGTTACATTTTGCAACATCTTACTTTTCTAAATACCAAATATAGTAGCGATTCAAGAAGTTACAAAATAATAAAGTGAGCTTACGCAACATCCTCACTCATCCTCCCACCTGTAGCCCTATTACATGTAAACATAATGATCTGCAAACATCATCCGTTCTTCCGTTACGTTAATACATTCATCAGTAAATAGCCTGGAGCGAGTGCAGAAGCCTCTTAACAAAGCACACACATTTATGTTGTTATCTCACTTTCAAACGTGTACGTTAACTGATGCTCCTTCACCGGTTCCAAATGACTTTCTTATGCAATTAAATGAGCCCAGAAACTAACCATGTTCAATGAATGTCTACACACTTTTCATCTGGTATTCTTAATAATTTATACTATGTTTGGGTCTTTCGGTCTCTTGTTGCAGGCCAGTTTCAATTACACCTCGATGTCCAGCTGGATGCCAGTTTGTGTTTAGGCTATTCGACTGATCATAAAGTCAGTCAGTTGGTGCCGAGCTGCAAAGATGAATCGACTAGTTGACAACTGTTAAATTAATCGGTTAATCGGTATGAGCAAATTTATAAGAAAACATTTACTTTTCAAAGAAACAACTCGCACATCCAAACATTCATCTGTGCAGGTGCGATGGAATCATAGACTGTATATTACTGGACAGAGCATGTGTGACGTCACCCATTGGTTTGTGGAGATCTGCTATGAATCGTCGAGTTTGCCGTTACGGATGTGACGATTTGAGATGAGATGGAGGAGCCCTTACAATCTATGTTAACGTTACACACTTTCACTGGCAATCACATCATAGCCACGCCCTAAAACACCCCCTGCTTTATCGCCGATTTTAGAATCAACGAGACCATAATTCAAAAAAATGAACATCATTCTGTGTTGCAGTAGACTTGAAACTAGCGATTGAGACCATAAACCCGTTATGAAAATGTTTACTGAGGTAATAAATCAAGAGAGAAGTGGGTCACTTTCTCATAGACTTCTACACAAACCGAACTCCTTTTGCAACCGCATGAGTCTCCCCCTGCTGGAGTACAGATAGAAAGCAGGTTTAAGGAGTCTCCCCCTGCAGGAATTCAGATATAATGCAGGTTTAAGGAGTCTCCCCCTGCAGGAATACAAATAGAAAGCAGGTTTAAGGCGTCTCCCCCTGCTGGAGTACAGATAGAAAGCAGGTTTAAGGAGTCTCCCCCTGCAGGAATTCAGATATAATGCAGGTTTAAGGAGTCTCCCCCTGCAGGAATACAGATAGAAAGCAGGTTTAAGGCGTCTCCCCCTGCAGGAATTCAGATATAATGCAGGTTTAAGGAGTCTCCCCCTGCAGGAATTCAGATATAATGCAGGTTTAAGGAGTCTCCCCCTGCAGGAATTCAGATATAATGCAGGTTTAAGGAGTCTCCCCCTGCTGGTATTCAGATATAATGCAGGTTTAAGGAGTTGGAAGCAACCCAGTATCACGCCTAAGCGGGTAATACACCTGCTGGTCCATTGGGTTCGGTTGTCAGTGTCACATTACACACATTATGAATATACTGGGTTGGTTGGAAGATAACATCAACTTGGAAAAAGGAACAAATCCTACACTCTGCTCTTGCTACAGCACCACCGTTTATATACAAACACTTACGTTTCGGTGCCGCTGGACATTCATCAAGATTATACTCTTAGACTGCATTCACATTGCTACGTTTTGGTTTAAAAACAAATATCTTTTGCTACATTTACACCTCTCATTCCCCCTGCTCTGGCGTTTCAGAGCCTCTAGTCTCACTTTGCCAGACCTTCATCCACAGCGCTGCAGAGGAGGGTCTGGTTAGTCCACACAGCATTCTGGGATGGGAAAAAAACATGCTCTGGTTTATTGACATTTCTTTAAACCAATCACAGTCGTTTTGAGTGGCACTAAGCGCCGGACGGAGCCACGGTGCCTCTGCAAAACAGCCTCGGGGAGGAACTTGAACGTGTGTACGTTCAAAAGTTGTTTTAGTCGTGCAACAGAAAACTCAGATTGGACAGATAGTCTAGCTAGCTGTCTGGATTTACCCTGCAGAGATCTGAGGAGCAGTTAACCACAGTCCTCACAAATCCACCGGAGGTTAGAACGCCAACACAACGACAGAGGAAGGAAACGGGACCTCCGGCTGAAAATGAGGGACATCTGGCACCGGAGCAATCCTAGAAGTGGAATGTCGTGGATATAGACTACTGACCCCTAAACCGGAGACATTTGGAAACACTTCTGACCCGTTGTGGTTTGGAATCTGCAGGGTTGTGTTGCAGTCTTAACGGCCGCAAACGGAGACCTTACTGTCACACATTAGAGGAATTACCGTACAGTACAGGAGACACTCGCAGGCAGGTTCAACTCACATTAGGTGTTTAAGTTTAATTACTAATGTTAACTATCATGTTAGTGATCAGTAATTAGCCTGTGTCTATGTTATCTCCTTACATACACCTACGCTCTCCGTCTCTGTGAGATTGGGAATGATTGAGATTTCTCTCGGCACAGCTACCAGAAGACTTCACACTTTCAGACACGTTGCTCACGTCACATCTACGTCTTCAAGCTCAGTTGGAGGCTGCTCAGTAACACTCAGCCAGCACCGGGAAAGTGACTAATATCCTTCACTGGTCTCCGTCCAGAGACACAGGAACTGTTGGTCCATTATATATACTGTCTATGGTCTCCACGCTGCCTCCTGTTTATTAGATATTTGGGGTTGGACGTGTTAGTTTAAACTGTGATTAGTTCTTCTACCGGATCTAAAAACACATGTGTGGACGGAGATCGCTTTCAGCTCAAAACTCCGCTTAACAATCGAAACGTCTTTCTTCGAACTTTTAAATTCTCTGTTTTCGCGTAGCGTCCAAGAAGAGTATATACTCTATAGACGCTATAGACTCTTGATGAAGGTCCGGAGGGACAGAAACGTTTTTGTAAATAAAAGGTGATGCTTTAGCAAGAGCAGAGTGCAGGATTTGTTCCTTTGTTTTTAAGAAAATCCTCTTTTAATCAAAATTCTCTGATTCCAGCTTGTTACAGTGCCTTTCGAAAGTATTCGGCCCCCTTGAACTTTTCAACCTTTTGCCACATTTCCGGCTCCTCCTTCCACGTTTGGTGTGTCTCCCAGGTGGCTTGTGGCAAACTTTAAACGACACTTTTTATGGATATCTTTAAGAAATGGCTTTCTTCTTGCCGCTCTTCCATAAAGGCCAGATTTGTGCAGCATACGACTGATTGTTGTCCTATGGACAGAGTCTCCCACCTCAGCTGTAGATCTCTGCTCTTCATCCAGAGTGATCATGGGCCTCTTGGCTGCATCTCTGATCAGTCTCCTTGTATGAGCTGAAAGTTTAGAGGGACGGCCGGGTCTTCGTAGATTTGCAGTGGTCTGATACTCCTTCCATTTCAATATTATCGCTTGCACAGTGCTCCTTGGGATTTTTAAAGCTAGGGAAATCTTTTTGTATCCAAATCCGGCTTTAAACTTCTCCACAACAGTATCTCGGACCTGCCTGGTGTGTTCCTTGTTCTGCATGATGCTCTCTGCGCTTTAAACGGACCTCTGAGACTATCACAGAGCAGGTGCATTTATACGGAGACTTGATTACACACAGGTGGATTCTATTTATCATCATTAGTCATTTAGGTCAACAATGGATCATTCAGAGATCCTCACTGAACTTCTGGGGAGAGTTTGCTGCACTGAAAGTAAAGGGGCTGAATAATTTTGCACGCCCAATTTTTCAGTTTTTTTATTTGTTAAAAAGGTTTGAAATATCCAATAAATTTCGTTCCACTTCATGATTGTGTCCCACTTGTTGTTGATTCTTCACAAAAAATTACAGTTTTATATCTTTATGTTTGAAGCCTGAAATGTGGCAAAAGGTCGAAAAGTTCAAGGGGGCCGAATACTTTCGCAAGGCACTGTAAATGTGAATATTGTTCTAGTGTCTTCTCTCCTCTGTGACAGTAAACTGAATATCTTTGAGTTGGGGACAAAACAAGACATTTGAGGACATCATCTTGGGCTTTTTGTTACTATTTTCTGCAATGATCGCTTTGTTGCAGTGCTTCTCGTAAATCCTTTTTTTCTTTTTACACTACAGAGAGAGAGAGATAGATCTGAACCTTTTTGTTTCTCCCAATTTTGTGGGACTACCTGTTGGTCAAAATGCAAAGAAAGACAGAGTGTTAATGATCTTCACAGACCAACGAGTTGGACTGGATCTATAAACTATCCCGTTGGCTGAAACATAAGCTCTAAACACAACGGAGGGTGTTACATATCAATGACTCAGCGTTTACAGGAGCCAGGCACCTAAAAGAGCCACTTTGTTGGAGCAGCGTTGTTACAGCATGGGTTAGGGTTAGGGTTAAAACCATAGACCGTAAAAGAAATGGACCACCAGACCCCGTGTCTCTGGACAGAGACCAGTGGAGGATATCAGAAGTCTCTTTCCCGGTGATGGCTGAGTGTTACTGATCAGCCTCCAACTGAGCTTGAAGACGTAGATGTGACGTGAGCAACGTGTCTGAAAGTGTGAAGTCTTCTGGTAGCTGTGAGAGAGAAATCTCAATCATTCCCAATCTTACAGAGACGGAGACTGTAGGTATATGTAAGGAGATAACATAGGCATAGGCTAATTATTGATCACTAACATGCTAGTTAACATTAGTAATTAAACCTGAACAGCTAATGGAAGTCCAAAGTGCCTGTGAGCTTCTCCTGTACTGTACGGTAATTCCTCTACTGTGTGACAGTAAGTCTCGTGGTTATGACACAATTGTTAATAGCCTATTTTTATAAAATCGTCTGCTACGGAGCCATAACGTGAGGTACAAGGTAATTTATACATTGTCGTGTTTCTTTAGAAATAAACAATGGACAAATAGAGTCTTTAAACGCTTCAGATGTAAAGTTATTCACTGTCAAAGTGGCGCCAAAATGAATGGGAGTCAATGGAATACTAACGGCAGGTGATAGCTTGTTAGCATCAAAATGGCGCCATAGGAGCTACGGGTTGTGGAGAGAGTCTTACCCCCTTGGTTAAAACGCAACGCCTGGGATGGGCGCTGCGAGGGGCACGAGAGGACCACTGGTGTGAATAAAACACTTAAAACCCTCCTTAAAAAAACGAGTTTGGTTATATAAAAGCTTTAAAAGAACCACTGGACAGGACAGATAGCGGGAGAATACAACTTTAAATAAAAGGTCACCTCCACACCTGCCATGGCCTCTCTCCTGGAAACATTACAAAATATATATATATGGATGATCACAGATATGTCAATGTTTAGTTCAGTCAGGATTACGCTATAATGTTGAATAAAACACCCAAATTTCAATGAAAGTAGAGATATGATCCTTAATTTCACTTGTGAAGAACGTTTAATAAAACCATCCGTGTTATTTTGGGGCAATTTAGTTGAAAGAAACCCAAAATGTCTGCTATAATAACTTAAAAATGGGTCAAATTTGACCTGAAGATAACAAAGGTTTAAGACCATCCTTTTTTGTATTGCAACTTTTCTGAAACGTTATGTTTAAATATGCAAAGGAGGCATTATCTTGTTAAAAATGTGTTTATTTCAGTCCTTCCAGAAAAATGCAGAGTTTTTTTGTGATTGTTGAGGGCAAAAATCCTTGATTATGCAGCACGTTTTCTTAAAAAATGCGATGGAATATGCTATATGACATTTATGCAACTTTATGCGATGAAATTGCGGGAACTTGCAAAAACTAAGGTTTGATGAAAAAGAGAAAAAACAGTGATTCCCACCCCCTCCCCCCAACACCCTTCTTTTCGATGATGTTCGCGTTGCGTAATTACATCACTTCATAACGTTCCCATGGCAACAGGGGAAAATGGCTGCTCTTGTGTGAAGTAAACGCAACATTTTTCAACTTTCTGCTAAGATATATTATGGGACTTTTTTGGAACGAAAATGCGGGGATTATGAAATCATGCAAGCCCCGCATATTTTGCACGGAAATAGTTAATTTATGCGGCTAAGTGTGGCGTATTTGAAAAAATGCAGCCCCCAGGGGACAGGCAGCTAGCAGATAGTGAGATGTTTTTTACAGTGTGTTCAGGTGTGTGTCTGTGTGTGAGAGTGCGTGTGAGAGAGAGTGTGCGTGTGTGTGAGTGTGTGTGTGAGAGTCTTATGTGAGAGTGTGTGTGTGTCTGTGTGTGTGTGCTGCTGAAGTTGAGATTTCTGGCTCAAAATCTGGGAACAAAAGCTTTAGAGATATGGACAGTGTTAAAGACACTAATTAGAGGAATACATTAATATATGAACATGAAACTTCCCAAGCTGATTACTGACATTACGACAATACTTATTTTACTTGTGAAGAGACGTTGTATGGAACCATCCACGTTATCTTCTTATGATTTGATTGAAAGAAACACACATTTCTGATATAGAAACTTTTTATAAATGACTCAAAAATTGACCCGAGGACACTAGGAGGATATGTAATTGTGTGTCTTGAAATCTCGACTCTAAATATATTGAATTATCTCCCAGCCTGACACTGTAGTCTGATCTTCTCCTTATGAAATAAAAACAGCCAGCCACAAGTTTACCGTAAAACTTTATCATTATTGAATCGCAATGTGACGACACTTATTTCACATTCATCTGTGCAAACATTTCACTAAAGACCATTCTCATATAAATAATGGGGCATGTGCTCTCATTTACAATCCCCATGCAGCAGTGATATGACAGCTTCTGAAAATGAAGCCCCGACGTAAATATATGCAACGGGATCCGACCTAAAAGTCGGATGACCAAACACACGAACTTCAGCGGGGCTTTAAAAGAGAGAAGGATTCTCTCGAAACTAAAAGAGAAGATGGTGTGTTTTAGGAGAGTTCCCCCCCCCCGACAGTGACAGGACATGTATTGCACTAGTTTAGCTATCAAAAGGCTATCGTCATGTTGACACACACACGTTTGCTTTACTATCTTTGTGGGGACCCACTTTTTGACATAATGCATTCCCTAGCCCCTTACCCTAACCTTAACCATCACAACTAAATGCCTAACCTTAACCCTTACCCTAACCTTAACCATCACAACTAAATGCCTAACCTTAACCCTTACCCTATTCTATCCCTAATCCTAAATCTTAACCCTCAAACAGCCCTTTAAACTGGGGCGGGGGGGGTCCAGCATTTTGGCCCCACAAAGCTGTGAAGACCCCACAAGTATACTGTATTCTCCAGTTTTTGGACCCCACAAATATAGTAAGACACACACACACACACACACACACACACACACACACACACACACACACACACACACACACACACGATTGTATTGCATTTAAGGTCCGTAATTCATTTGTTATTACAAAATGGAAGAAAAAAAAAAAAAAACGTACATTTGTTATTCGTTTTAAAAACACAAATGCAAAAAAAAAAAAAAAAAAAAAAGACGTTACTGGTGTCAGAATCAAAAAACTAAAAATCAATCAAAAACGGCCCGTATATTTATAGTTTTTGGCAATTCCTTTCATCATCATACTTCCGTTTTGAACGTGCCCCTTATTTTGGAGGAAATATGTACGGTAGTGGGAATACAAATTATTATTTGATCCCGTTTGAGTTGAGCCATGGATTACACGTACGATGTTCGTCACACTAAAAAGTAATTTTGCAAGTCAAGAAAGTCTCAGTTTGTCGTGAAACGGTTGAAGCATAACAGTGCATTCATCTCAATGGGAGCAGCCGTGCAATGCATTCTGGGAGCGTCGCGGGGACTTTGGAGAAGCCGGGCGTCGAGTCGCTCTCTCCTCATTTGCATAAAGTTGAATCCAGCCAACTTTATGCAAATGAGGAGCGGCCGGCTCGGCTCGCCGCCTCCCAAAAGCTGACAGAAATCTTTTAAACTGACCTTTGTCGATCTGAAATAAAGACAGATTCGGCCTATTTCTCTCTTAAAATGTTTTCAGAAACACGTTTCGGTGAACTATTTTCGTAAAATACGACATTGTATTCCGAACGAGTCGCCATTATGGCCAGTTTTTGAAATCCCGGAGCAGACAGACCCACGTGAGGCGTTCGTCCAATCAGCTGCAGCCATTTTCTTTGCTCGTCTGTGGTCAGTGAAGAGAAAATGGTGATTTGCTCGCAGCACACAAGAAGCCCCGTGGTGAGGAGCAGAGAGTAACAACGGTGCTTTTCTGGTGCTAATCATTCCGCCCAACTAGCAGTGCTTCGCCTTTCTGAGAATATAGTTCCCAGTTTATATATGGTTAGAAGACGGCTGTGTGTCATGTGACCTTGTTATTTGTACACGCTGTGACTCTACAAATCACAACATGGAAATAGGAACATGTTGGTGTTATTTTGTCACTTATTGGGAGCAGTAGGCTAGATGGAGCCGGTTACCTCCAGGATCTGTGCTAAGCTAGGCTAGATGGAGCCGGTTACCTCCAGGATCTGTGCTAAGCTAGGCTAGATGGAGCCGGTTACCTCCAGGATCTGTGCTAAGCTAGGCTAGCAGTGGGGGCGTCAGACAGAGTTACAACACGCACAGAGATGAGAAGGGTATGTATGGACTTCTCTAACTCTGGGGGATACGGGGAATAAGCTAAAGTCCCGATAAGTCGGCGTGTTCCTTTAAACTGACGAACATCATGTGTGTAATCCATGGCTCAATTCAAACTGGATCAGATCATTATTTGTCTCTCCCTGTTCACTACCGTATGTGATTTTTTCCAAAATAAAGTGATGAACCCAAGACTAGAAAGTTTCTAGTGAGCACGAGAAATTAAAAAGATCCCCCCCATGTCCCATTAGGGGCTCCGATTCTGAGACCAGAACGGGTTTTCTGCTTTTTTGTTTAAAAACAAACATTTTTTTTTTTTTTTCTCCCATTTTCTAATTACAAAAGGCTTACGGATTAATGACACTTGGACCGTGAGAGGATCCTGTAGAAAGGGCAAGTGCTCGTACCGTTAAACAAAAAGAGAAGATGTGACCGTAGACATAAAAAGGCATTAAAAAAAAAAAAAGGCAAATACAATACGTCAAGCTTTGTGAAATTCAAAAGTATACACTACATAAACCATGTAGGTACTGAAGATTTGCTAGGGTGCAAAGTACCGTTGGGTTTTTCTTTTACAGAAATTAAATAAAGGATTAAAAAAGAAAAAAAAAAGACATGTCATTATTCAACCCGTTCTCACTCCGAACGAGTAAAATACGGACGTTTGGACTAGAGGTGTTGAAATTAATCAAATAATCGATGCATGGAATCGTGGACATGGACGATGCTGCATCGATAATCGGCCGGCTCGTAATCGATTATTTCTGTTTACAATTTAATGTCGGCCTAACAACATTTCTGTTTACATATTCTGGTGTGTGTTTTTGCACATTCAGGCAGTGCCATGTGCTCAGTGCTGTATAGTTTTATGTATCCAACTTATTTAGTATTAGAGCACTGCAGAATGTTTGGTTTTTGAAGCTTGAAAAACTATGAATTAAATATCCTACATGGCTTTAATAGAAAAATGTATTCGACGCATCGAGATATTGAATCGAAGACGTGATAATCGTAATCGAATCGAAAGATCAGTGAAGATTCTACGACTACGGTAGGGAGTGGTATGAAAGGCCGAAAATCCACATAGGGAGGTTGGTTTGGGGGGGGGTGGATGGGTCAAACAACACAGGACTTTCACCCAGGTACCGGGGATCGTGGCACGCGTGTCACGTTTCCTAAACCCAGCCGTCCCGTTATTACCGCGTGTCACGGAAACGTAAGCCCACCCACGACATGCTAACCGGCAACATAGGAATCCATTCACTATGCTAAGCTAACTAGCGGCGGCACTGCCGGTGTTGCAGCAGACTAAAACAATGCATGCACAAAAAATGCGTTGGCCCGCTAACAGTACAGGCCAAAAGTTTGGACACACCTTCTCATTCAATGTGTTGCCTTTATTTTCATGACTATTTACATTGTAGATTCTCACTGAAGGCATCAGAACTATGAATGAACACATATGGAATTATGTACTTAACAAAAAAGTGTGAAATAACTGAAAACATGTCTTATATTTTAGATTCTTCAAAGTAGCCACCCTTTGCTTTTTTTGATAACTCAGCAAACCCTTGGTGTTCTCTCAATGAGCTTCATGAGGTAGTCACCTGAAATGGTTTTACCTTCACAGGTGTGCTTTGTCAGGGTTAATTAGTGGAATTTGTTCCCTTATTAATAAAAAAGCAAAGGGTGGCTACTTTGAAGAATCTAAAATATAAGACATGTATTCAGTTATTTCAAACTTTTTTGTTAAGTACATAATTCCATATGTGTTCATTCATAGTTTTGATGCCTTCAGTGAGAATCTACAATGTTAATAGTCATGAAAATAAAAAGGAAACGCATTGAATGAGAAGGTGTGTCCAAACTTTTGGCCTGTACTGTATCTACAGCTAGGGGGGACCGTGATAAGCCCTATTTCAACAAACGGTGGCGTATCCCTTTAACCTAACCGCGTCAAAAGTGACGGCAATAGTCCCGACCCAGCACGTTTAGATAAAGCGTGTTTATATATGACGCTAAAGGAGACTCTTAGCGTCAATAACAACGCCAAAGACACCTGACCAAGCGTCTGTATTTTAGGCGATGGGAGTGAGAATCCGTTGCATTATTAAAACTAAATAACTTCAAAACACAGAAGACTTTCATGGCTCCGGTTAAGTCTGAAGACTCACTCGATTCTCTCCAGCATCTCTGAAGGGGTTTCGCAGACTTTTTAAAAACGCTCGCTGGACAAGCAGATCCTCTCGGAGAGAAAAACGCGATCGGCTTTGGAGAGTCAGACGTGCTGTCAGGACTTGAGAAAGTTTAGAGGTCGATCGGGATCGTGGGTGAGCCGAGGCCCTCCTCTAACCACGGCACGGAGGAAGGCGTGCAGGACTGCGCCGCGCGCCGGTGGATGCGGCGGAGGCGCAGTAAGTACAGCATGATGGACAACAAGACGATGAAGAAACAAGCCAGGAATAGGTAGTGGTTGTTGACAAAGGAGAAGCTGTGGCGCCAGTGTGAGTGCACCGCTTTCAGACTTTCCTGCTGGATGTCCCTGGAAGAGACAAACGTTACCGTGTCAACAAACAAAACAAAAGTCAGTTCAGGGCCGTGTTCATTAAATGTTAAAGTGCTCATATTATGCTCATTTTCAGGTTCATAATTGTATTTAGAGGTTATATCAGAATAGGTTTACATGGTTTAATTTTCAAAAAACACCATATTTATGTCGTATTGCACATTGCTGCAGCTCCTCTTTTCACCCTGTGTGTTGAGCTCTCTGTTTTAGCTACAGAGTGAGACATCTCACTTCTGTTACATCTTTGTTGGGAGTCGCACATGCTCAGTAGCTAGGTAAGGACTACTAGCCAGTCAGAAGCAGAGTATGAGGGCGAGCCATGCTAGCAGCTAGGCGAGCATTATAACGTGTGTTACAAAGTGACGAGTGTTTGTCATGGAAGTAAAGACGGACTAGGATCTGCTTGTTATCAATCGAGCTGTGATTAGGGATGATTGACACCACAGTCAGCTGATCTCATTCAGTGGTACGGCTTCACATGAGGAGCGCAGCGAGACCCTGCGGAGCCACGCGACTAGGGCTGTGCTCGATTGAAGAAATTCTTAGTCGACTAACACTCATTCAATCGTACCGACTAATCGATTAGTTGATTTGATCGACAGATCTGTAAATCTGAGTTTCTCCGCAAACAGTCATGCAAAAGCACCACTTTAATTCTCGTGTTTACCAGAGATGTGCTCGTACGTTTCTTGGAAATAAGTCATTCAGCATGAAAAAAAGCATCAAACATGACTAATGGACTAAAGAAATCTAAGTCGACTAAGACCAAAACGACCGATTAGTCGACTAATTGACTAATTGAAGAGGGAGCAGCCCTACACGCGACTATGCAGGCGAAGTGTCGCTCCCCGTGTGAAAAGCCCTTAAAGCTTCATCCTTAAAGTGACTAAGAACGAGAGCATACAGTACAGGCCAAAAGTTTGGACACACCTTCTCATTCAATGCGTTTCCTTTTTATTTTCATGACCATTTACATTGTAGATTCTCACTGAAGGCATCAAAACTATGAATGAACACATATGGAATTATGTACTTAACAACAAAGTGTTAAATAACTGAAAACATGTCTTATATTTTAGATTCTTCAAAGTAGTCACCCTTTGCTTTTTTATTAATAAGGGAAATAATTTCACTAATTAACCCTGACAAAGCACACCTGTGAAGGTAAAACCATTTCAGGTGACTACCTCATGAAGCTCATTGAGAGAACACCAAGGGTTTGCAGAGTTATCAAAAAAAGCAAAGGGTGGCTACTTTGAAGAATCTAAAATATAAGACATGTTTTCAGTTATTTCACACTTTTTTGTTAAGTACATAATTCCATATGTGTTCATTCATAGTTTTGATGCCTTCAGTGAGAATCTACAATGTAAATAGTCATGAAAATAAAGAAACACATTGAATGAGAAGGTGTGTCCAAACCTTTGGCCTGTACTGTATGTGACAGGAAATCTTACCTCAGAGGCAGAAACCGTGTTCTGTAGAGAATCGCTCCGAGTGTCCACTGGACCTCCTTATCGTAGACCAACAGGGCCGTCTTCAGGTTTTTATAATTGGCTGGGAACGAGAAGCCTGAGTGCAACACTTCGTACATCCATGCTGATTTAAAACACTGGTACCTGCAGGCCGGAGCACAAAGACATCGATAAACATTCTTCTTCTTCGCGCTGGCAGGCTGCTTTAGGACAGTTCGGTAACCCGGTGAGACTTACTTGAGTCTGTGGAGATCGGCGTGTGAGGCGTACAGGCCGGAGTCGAAGCGCTCCCTCAGAGACTGCCACTGGGTCGAACAGTAACTCTGGGAACATTAAACCACAACATCAGGAACGTTAATACAACGTTAACCCCCGTTGTTTACAGATAATTATGTATTATCTGACATGCTTCATAGAGACACACTAGGGATGCACTGAATCCAGATTTTGGGGGTTCGGCTGAATACCGAATCCACTGGTTAAGATTCTGCCGAATCCGGAACCGAATACCGAATCCTACTCCCAGCGTATTAACACGGTCTGGTTAACACCAGTTTTTAGCCGTGACGGTCTTTTCTTTGCCGTAGCTGTAGTTGCTGCATTCTGGCTGCTGTCTGGAGATTCCTTCGTGCACAACTCGTATTCTTTCTGATGTTTGATACCAAATGTTGTAACAGCAGCCATGTTGTGTATAGTTTAGGGTCCTCGCCACCACCAGACCAATCAGCATTGAACAGATTGAACATGTAGCTGGACTTGAATGGCCTTCTTTTGACTAGGGATGCACCGAAATGAAAATTCTTGGCCGAAACCGAAAACCGAAAAAGAGGAAACCAAGACCGAAAACCGAAACACCGAAAGAAATTATGGCAATTATTAGTACCATTGCATTTATGGCTATGACTGTGTACTAACTTTAATAAAATCAAGGCATTGCAATTGTATAAATTAATATTAAAGTTTAATTAAAAAAATATCTAGCAGAAATATGGCTACAATCTGATAGTCACATACAGTATATAGTAGCCTAAGAACAGAATAGCTTACCTATTGTTATTGTTATTATTATTATTATTTGAGAAATTTTCTTGCAGGATTTCACTGAACATATCCGACAACGAGGGTGCATGCCCCTCATCTGGTGCAGAGAGACGAGTCTTTTTTTTTCTGCGCTCTGATGTCCTCCTGCTCCGTGCGCTCCGTCTCCGTGCGGGTTCTCAGCATCCATCGCGGCCTGGATCATTTCTCGTGCGCGCTGCTTTATTTCCACATCCAAGTAATGGTCTTTATAACGCGGATCAAGTAAAGTCACAATGAAGTGCAGAGGATCCAAATAGATCTCACTGAAACGTGTGCTGACAGACTCTGAGAGCACTTCTCAACCTCGTTAAAGGAGACGCACTGCAGGAGGAACGGATCGGGTACTCACACACGTGCAGGTCGCGGTTTCTGTTTGCGTCATCACAAAACCGAAAATGCCCTTTTGGGCCATTTTCGGCCGAAAATCTTCGGTGGCCGAATGTGCGGTGCATCCCTACTTTTGACTGAAAGTACTGCCAAACAACACGCAAACAAATTTAACATATGGGAATTAAATCCTGAGAGTCTTGCTACAGGGTTCATACGCATTTTAACCAACACTTTTTCATGACTTTTTGGCTAATTTCCATGACTATGTGTTCCTGAAAATGTCAGTTGACATTATACAATAAGAATAAAAATCTGTGTTAAAGTTTACCCTCAGAGGTTTAACTATAAAGTGAATGATAATGTCTGTGGTTCATAGTGGGATTCTTAATATCGATCCCCGAATACAACGCTGAGGTTAAGACAACGTGAAAATACATTTATTAATCACATATTATTATGCTGTGTTAAAAAAAAAATTAGCATTTTTCAAATTCCATAACTCTTGCAGGTTTTTTCAAAATGTATGAACCTTGTTGCGAGAGTCGGGGCGCGCCCGTTGTCTCAATCTTTTGGTGTGAGGTCATAAATCTCGGTCCCAGTCAGTCTCATTCCCGTCCAGATGTTCCAACAAAATCAAACCTGTTGGATATTATCGTAAGTTTTAAGTCTCGGTAGTGAAGTTAAATCACGTGAACATTGTCAACAACCAATGGGTGCTCTCCCTCCAGCACCAAACAGGAAGCAGCAAACGGCTAGCAACAGTGTTGTTGATGGTTGCTATGGCGGCGCGCTAAGCTACACGCTACCCTTCTGAAGTGCATCATCCAGCGGGAGTTTTACCGGCAGATAAACAGCAGGTACTGGAGACATTCATCTGCATGTACGGAACAACAGAACATCTGCAAACTCTCCCTCAAGTTACCGGCTAATGCTAGCTGTAGCTAGCTAGCTAGGTTACATTTTTCAAAACTAATCTAGTTGTAGTCTTGCAATGTGTGACCCTGCAAGATCCCCAGTCTTTACAGTACAGGCCAAAAGTTTGGACACACCTTCTCATTCAATGTGTTTCTTTATTTTCATAACTATTTACATTGTAGATTCTCACTGAAGGCATCAAAACTATGAATGAACACATATGGAATTATGTACTTAACAAAAAAGTGTGAAATAACTGAAAACATGTCTTATATTTTAGATTCTTCAAAGTAGCCACCCTTTGCTTTTTTTGATAACTCTGCAAACCCTTGGTGTTCTCTCAATGAGCTTCATGAGGTAGTCACCTGAAATGGTTTTACCTTCACAGGTGTGCTTTGTCAGGGTTAATTAGTGGAATCTTTTCCCTTATTAATAAAAAAGCAAAGGGTGGCTACTTTGAAGAATCTAAAATATAAGACATGTTTTTACTTATTTCACACTTTTTTGTTAAGTACATAATTCCATATGTGTTCATTCATAGTTTTGATGCCTTCAGTGAGAATCTACAATGTAAATAGTCATGAAAATAAAAAGGAAACGCATTGAATGAGAAAGTGTGTCCAACTTTTGGCCTGTACTGTACATGTTATAAAAGTCTTGATCGTTAGATGTGAGAAGATTGTCTTTAGATGTGAGATTGGGTCAGACTTTTAGGCCCGGTTTACAAGAAGGAAAGACGCAGCTATTTTCCTGCGGTTTGGCCTCTCATTTACATGAAAACCCTGTTTTTATCACAGAAAACAATTATTTCTAAAAACTCCGGCCAAAGTGGAGATTTTGGAAATCTTCGTTTGCACGTTTGCATGTAAACTGAGACAAACGGAGGCTTAGGCAACCGAGAGAGAGAAAGAGAGGAAGTGATTGGTTGCTGTAGTTGCTATTGTCGGGATTCTGATTGGCTAATGTGGGTTTGAGCTTCTCGTTACACTGCCACCTACAGGTCTGGCGTGCTCTTGACAGCATTGATGGCATATATACTGTATATACACGGGTACATGTAAACGAACACTTTTCTGAAAAAAAGCAAGATAGGCCCCTAGTGTCTTTTAGGCATTAGGAGGTCATAAAACTCGGGCCGAGCTGTCTTAAGTCAGTCTTTTTCCGTCTTGACGTTCCAACAAAATCAACAGGTTTGATATTATCGTAAGTTTGAAGCCTCCGTAGTAAAATCTTCTAGATGTGAGATGGTGTCAGACTAGGGCTGTGCAATTAATCAAAATGTAATCGTGTTTATGATTTCGGCTCCCAATGATCACAAAAACAGAACAATTGAGAAAAACAATTATTAAGCTCATTAGGTTTTGCAAGTAAACTCTTATTTTTTCTTGTGTTCTGAATGAAAAAATAAAGTTTCAATAGGAAAAGTATTACGGCAAATTACACATTTATGTGTCGTTGTTTTTTTACTGTCAATTTAGTTAACTTTTCCACTGTTTTTTTAAGTTCAATAATTGCAACATCTTGCCAGAAGTCAACGAGTAATCGTGTTAAATTATCGTGATTTCAGTATTGACCGAAATAATCGTGATTGTATTTTTTTCCCATAATCGAGCAGCCCTATGTCAGACTTTAGTCTTTTCAGAGTTGTCTAGTGTACTGTATGCCTCTACGAGAGTAGAGTTTGTTTACCTTGGCAGCTTGGGCATATTTGGAAGCGTTATAATCGCCGCCCATGCGCAGCACATCCTCCGTGCAGTAGTAGAACTCAGAGAAGCCGTAGAACTGACTGTTGTCGTAGTCGATGGCCGGCTGGTAGACGCCGTTGAGCGAGGTCAGGGTCTCGTTGGTGCGGTTGAGGAACGGCTGGAGAATCTGTCTACACTGGTCAAAGTCTCCGGTGCCTCGCAGATAGAGCTTCTGGGTAGACGGACCGATTTCATCCTGCAGGTCTGCGGGCAGACAAGGGTCCAGTAGCGGAGAGTCTGCCGTCTCGCCGTTACGCTGCCCTAAGAGTCTGGAGAAATCACAAACACGGTGTAAAAACTTTACTGACCGGGACAGAAAACATTCGGGACAGTCCCGAAATCCAAGCAGATGTCCCGAATCCTGCCCTAACTGTCCCGAAAATTAGAGCAAAGTCTCAAGAGCAGACTCTAAAACTACTCCAGACTGGAGTAGTTATAGTCTGATTGAACATTAGAAACTGTTCATGGTGATTTTTTAATTGTATATATAGTTTTTTTTCTTTACCCCACAAGATGCTCAATTTAATTTTTTTTAGACAGCTTTTGTTCTATATTGTTTACATTAAACACATACATTAAAGGGTAATTTTGTGTTGTTTTTTTTTTATTGCAACCTGGACCCCATTGTCTTCCATTCATTGGTGACAACATTATGGAAAGTATCCCTACATCCCTGTTTTTTTTTTTTTTTTTTTTTTTTTATTTTATTACAGAGACAGTGCATATTAATAATCATTTCTTTCAATATGCCAGAGTTAGCAAGAAGGCTATTTTTCATCGGCAGTCTCTAGACAGATGGTAAAATAGTCACCCTAAAAGAATGTAAAATTACACAATTACATAACAATATAACATTTGAAATACATTTGGTAAAAGGTACTATTAAGCCAAAAAAGTACAATAGGAGCACAACAGACCACAATCAGACAAACATTAGACAAAGACATGAACACAAACACACACAGGGAAAGAAGCCAGCAGGGGGCAGCGTGAGCAGGTCAAGAAGTTAATGGTAATGATTTTAATGATTTTTTATTTGTATTTTCGGGTTTATAAGACAAGACAGTTGAGTTTCTGAATAAAAATAATAAATAATCTTGGTGCTGAGTTTTGAAATTCATGTTAAGTGCAGGCAGCCACCAGAAGGAGTGATTGGATTGGATGTTGCTGATGTTAAAGCGCAGACAAGACAGTCGGTCGGAGTTTTGAAATTCATGTTACACCTCCGCCCCCCCACCCCCAGTCTCGTCCCAAATTTTACCCATTCTCATCTGGTCACCCTAGAAAACATTTAGCAAAGAAAGAGTGATCTGGCTGTGGATCTCACTTGTTTCGAGTGGCGGTGTTTCTGATGACACTCTCCTCGTATCTTTGGCGGGCCGCATTTCCTCCGAACCCAAGGAAGGTGGACACGTAAACACGATAAACGTGCTCGGTGCGATGTGCGTCACAGCCCAAGTTGAACTCGGCCAGTAAGTTCTTGGCTACTTCCTCCTAGGAAACAAGAAAACCCATTTAGTATATTGTTAAACTCTCGTTTTGTTTCAACCTGGACCCTATTTTCCCAGGTTTTTGTTTTTAAGTGACTGATGGGAACAACAATCTTTAAAATTGGTCCAGTAGCAAGCGAGAAACAAGCTGCAAAGTAACGTTAATGGGCAATTGTGCACCGTCAATTTTTGTCCACTAAAAGTGCTGTTTTAAAATTAATATCCTAAGTGTCTGACAACATTATGGAAAGGATCCCTACAGATATAGACCTTCTTGTTAAAGAGTAAGATCCTTTTAGTTTAACGATCACCAAACCCACCAGACTCCATGTAAATAATCAGGACTTTTATCGACATAAAACACACTTCATTCAAAGTCGACAGAAACTAAATAAAACTACCAAAAGTCGTCTTGGTTCATCTTTCCAATGTTCAACAATCACCACTGTGGTGAAATAAACCCTTAATTCACCCATTTACATGTGGAAATATGCTGGCTCTATAATGCTAAAAGTCCTGATTATTTACATGGAGTCTGGTGGAAATATGCTGGCTCTATACACGCTAAAAGTCCTGATTATTTACATGGAGTCTGGTGGAGATATGCTGGCTCTATACACGCTAAAAGTCCTGATTATTTACATGGAGTCTGGTGGAGATATGCTGGCTCTATACACGCTAAAAGTCCTGATTATTTACATGGAGTCTGGTGGAAATATGCTGGCTCTATAATGCTAAAAGTCCTGATTATTTACATGGAATCTGGTGGAAATATGCTGGCTCTATACACGCTAAAAGTCCTGATTATTTACATGGAGTCTGGTGGAGATATGCTGGCTCTATACACGCTAAAAGTCCTGATTATTTACATGGAGTCTGGTGGAGATATGCTGGCTCTATACACGCTAAAAGTCCTGATTATTTACATGGAGTCTGGTGGAAATATGCTGGCTCTATACATGCTAAAAGTCCTGATTATTTACATGGAGTCTGGTGGAGATATGCTGACTCTATACACCCTAAAAGTCCTGATTATTTACATGGAGTCTGGTGGAAATATGCTGGCTCTATACACCCTAAAAGTCCTGATTATTTACATGGAGTCTGGTGGAGATATGCTGGCTCTATACATGCTAAAAGTCCTGATTATTTACATGGAGTCTGGTGGGTTTCACATTAAACAAAAAGGATCTTACTCTTTAACAAGAAGGTCTATCTCTGTAGGGATCCTTTCCATAATGTTGTCACCAATGAATGGAAGACAATGGGGTCCAGGTTGCAATAAAAAAAAAATACACAAAATTACCCTTTAATGTATCTTAAAACAATATAGAACAAAAGCTGTCTAACTAGATGACGATGAGGAAAATTAAATTGAGCATCTTGTGGTGTAAAGGAAAAACTACGAGAGCCAAAAGGAAAAGCTGTGTGTGCCAAACCTGCTAATGTACATCAATCACTACAACACAAACAAAACAACTGGACATGAACAACTTCCACTGCATTTAACTGTCTCTTAAAGGTCCCATGGCATGAAAAATTCACTTTTGAGGTTTTTTAACATTAATATGAGTTCCCCCAGCCTGCCTATGGCCCCCCAGTGGCTAGAAATGGTGATAGGTGTAAACCGAGCCCTGGGTATCCTGCTCTGCCTTTGAAAAATGAAAGCTCAGATGGACCAATCAGGAATCTTCTCCTGGCACATCCTAAGGAAAGCTCATTGTGGGTCTGGCTCTAGTGGCTGTAATTCTGCACCAAGGCTGAATTCCGGGAAAGAGACTTCAGATACAGTATTAGGGGACCACTAAGGTCTATATAAAAGAGACTTCAGATATTGTATTAGGGGACCACTAAGGTCTATATAAAAGAGACTTCAGATACAGTATTAGGGACCACTAAGGCCTATATAAAAGAGACTTCAGATACAGTATTAGGGGACCACTAAGGCCTATATAAAAGAGACTTCAGATACAGTATTAGGGGACCACTAAGGTCTATATAAAAGAGACTTCAGATACAGTATTAGAGGACCACTAAGGTCTATATAAAAGAGACTTCAGATACAGTATTAGGGGACCACTAAGGTCTATATAAAAGAGACTTCAGATACAGTATTAGGGGACCACTAAGGTCTATATAAAAGAGACTTCAGATACAGTATTAGGGGACCACTAAGGTCTATATAAAAGAGACTTCAGATACAGTATTAGGGGACCACTAAGGTCTTAATAAAAGAGACTTCAGATACAGTATTAGGAGACCACTAAGGCCTATATAAAAGCATCCAAAGAGCACCACGTCATGGGACCTTTAAGTATATGATTTAATGATCTCGGTCCAAAAATCCTGCTATGGAGTCATGCAGCAGGCTCACAGTGTGACTTCAACAGTGATGGATGGAGAGCAGATCCTCTCCGCGGGACAAAAATGGTGCATACATGGTTTAAACCAGGGAATGACAGAGGTTGGAAGGAGGGAGAAGAAACAAAGGTTGAGTGACAAAAACCAAAACAGCACAATAACAGAATTGGTTGTGGATAATAACCTGTTGTGGAGAAGCAAAGCTTACAGTTTTGGGCACTTCGTATGCGATCTGTGTGGAGACCCCGCCCATGTCCAGGACACCGGCAGTCCTTTTCCTCACCTGCGCCTCCTGCTGGTCACTGCCGGGGACATTCACCTCCACCACAGCTTCCCCATCTTCAAAGATTGACACAAAAAAACAGGTGACAGAGTCAGGCAGGGTGAGTTTACCATGTGTAAAAATGAACTGTTTGTACTGTTGAAATACTACTTGCTTCGGTCCTTACCATTGTGCACATGGTTAAACCTCCCGAGGACAAAGTTTATTCCAATCCATGCATAGACACCTGAAGCAAATCATGACAAAATGTTTAGTTTGGTTTATTATAGGGATCCCCATTAGCTGACGCCTAGACGACCAGCTAGTCTTCCTTCCTGGGGTCCAAAACAACTTGAAATCAGACAGCATTAATACGGACAACACCAAAACATTTCACTGCACATGAAAAGGAAAAGCAAAAGAAACATAAACTCTAACAAGTATAAAACTAAAACACAAGGAAAGAAACTTTATTAATCCCATAAGGAGCCATTCGTTAAGAGCAGCTACAGACAACACACATACATACAGCAGACAAGCCTACATACTAGAGCAGTGGTTCTCAAGCTTTTTTCAATAATGTTCCCCCTTTCAACAGTTTCTTTAAGCCATGTACGAACAGCACGAATCATTTTTGGTATAAAGAAAAAGTCTCTATAAAGAGGAAGAATACAGCGATGTCAGCGATAGATTTACTAAACAACAGCCTTGGATCTGGAAAACATTTAAATGATCATGGAAAAAGGAGACAAAAACTTGAAAAAAAGATGGTAGAAGGAAGGAAGGAAGGCAAGAATAGGTTGAAAATAGCAACAGAAACTTAAAAAAAAAAACAGTAGAAAGAAGGAAGGCAACACTAGGGCGAGAAAAGTAACAAAAAATTGAAAAAAGTGACAAACTTCGAAAAAGATGACAAAAAACGTTGAAGAAAAAACGGAAGGCAGGCAAGAATAGGGCAAAACAAGCGACAAAACCTTCAAAAAAAAGGTGACAAACTTCAAAAACAGAGACAAAAACTTTGGAATAAGCGACAAACTTGGAGAAAAAAAAAAAGACAGTAAAGGTAACTACAGCCTTGGAACTGAAAATCATTTTGCAAAAAATGTCATGTACCCCCATTTGAGAAACACTGTCTCTGACAGTATTTATCCATTTAAAAGTCAAATTGCAGAAGGCATAAAAGAATTAAAGTGGCGATCAGTTTTCAAAGCAGGTCAAATATAACGAGGTCTTGATGGAAGAACATGATCTGAAGAAGACAAAACGCTTCTTGCTTTGCACAAGATTTGTTGATTCCAAAGAGAATTTAAATCTTTGATTCACACAAATACTTTTAGAGCAGGTTTTGACTGTAATATATATATATATATATATATATATATATATATATATATACTGTTATACTGTTCAGGCTGTTTCTGTCTTTCACTGCGAGGCTGTGGAACCAGCAGATAAGAGATAAAGTCATAACACTATATGACACAACGCAATTTAAGACCCAGATTTTTACGCTTCATAATAAAAGCATTTAAATAACAAAAAAACCCGGGGACTTTTATTGTGAAAAGTCTAAGAAATGAAAGACGTTTTACAGCCGCTGCTTTGTCTTTCCGAGAGCCGTCCACTTGTGATCGGATTGCTCAGATCCGATTTTAAAAACCACGTCAGAACGGAGCCTTTGGGCTACGTTCACACCGCAAGTCTTAATGCTTAATTCAGTTTTTTTTTTGCTCAGATCAGATTTTTTTGTTTGGCTGTTCACGTGACCTTTTAAAATGTGGCCAATATATCAGATCCCAGTGTGAACTGTTTGCGGTTTCATGCACAAAAGAACAATGACATCAGACGCAGCACGCTGTCGCACTAAAGGTAGGGAGCTTATGGATTATTTTTTTTTTTATTTAAAAATGTTTGTGTAATGGCAGCCGTAACATTAATGAGCAGGTGCTGAGGAGGAGAAGAATGAAGAGAAAGAGAGACAAATTGGCTTTTTTGGCCTTTTGCGGGGGTTAGGGCTGCAAATTAATTAGGTCTAACACCTCCCTCTCCCTCCATTGACTTGCTCCATCACTCTTCTCCATGTTGTAGGCCTAGTCTGGTTTTTAATGTGACTGTCTGTGTCTCGGGCTAACTCCCGCCGGAGAATAATTGTGACAAATGTCGATGTAGATTGACATACAGTACAGGCCAAAAGTTTGGACACACCTTCTCATTCAGTGCGTTTCCTTTTTATTTTCATGACTATTTACATTGTAGATTCTCACTTAAGGCATCAAAACTATGAATGAACACATATGGAATTATGTACTTAACAAAAAAGTGTGAAATAACTGAAAACATGTCTTATATTTTAGATTCTTCAAAGTAGCCACCCTTTGCTTTTTTTGATAACTCTGCAAACCCTTGGTGTTCTCTCAATGAGCTTCAGGAGGTAGTCACCTGAAATGGTTTTACCTTCACAGGTGTGCTTTGTCAGGGTTAATTAGTGGAATTTTTTCCCTTATTAATAAAAAAAAGCAAAGGGTGGCTACTTTGAAGAATCTAAAATATAAGACATGTTTTCAGTTATTTCACACTTTTTTGTTAAGTACATAATTCCATATGTGTTCATTCATAGTTTTGATGCCTTCAGTGAGAATCTACAATGTTAATAGTCATGAAAATAAAAAGGAAACGCATTGAATGAGAAGGTGTGTCCAAACTTTTGGCCTGTACTGTAAAAGTCGCATCAAATCCGCCTCGGTTGTTCACACTGCAGCTACACTGAAGAAAAAATAAATCTGACCTGGGTCTGATTCAGGACCCCATATGGAAGTGGTCTAAATCTGATTTGAAAAAAAATGAGATCTGTCCAAGATTTGGGGGTTCAAGCTACTTCTGAAGAAGTCTGACCTGGTCACTTGACCCAAAAAAAAAAAAAAAAATCAGATTTGGTCCACTTTTGCCTTCAGTCTGAACGCAGCCTTTGTGTACCATGTGACTTTGTGTCAGGAAATCTTTCAACGCCAATAAAGTGGTGAATCAAAACTATGGCACTGTATCATTAAATGTTATTACATAATCACAATGTTTTATAAAAGCATGACTCTAAATAAAGCTGTAACTGCGATACCTTTTAGTTGAGCATACTGTTTTTTTTAAATTTCCCATCTATTCCTTTTGTTTACCTTCCTGTTTCCCAGAAATCACTTCCACGTGCGAGTCAGAGAAGAGGAAGTTGAAGTGGACTGGGATGTCTGTTCGCAGATCCTCAAGAAGAGCTTCTTGTTGACTGAAATCAAACAAATCAACTTCAGTGTAAAATGTACAGCATATAAAACTTTTTCCTTTTCAGTGGGAAATGTACTGTACATGTGGGGCTTGTGGAAGTAGAGCAGGTTTACATTGTAAGAGGAAGCTCATTGAGGCCAACTGTACCTTTCAGGGAGGACTCTCATTCCTGCTGTACACAGGATGTACAAGGGAGTTTCTTGGTGTTTATTTTTGGGAATGTGTTGGGCTGCAAAGCTCAGCAGTGGATAGATATAATCGCTGGCTTTCTCAGGTGTTTTAGCCAATTCAGAGATACCTACAAAAGGAAACAACATAAAGAACCAAACATATATATTTTATAGAGAGTAAATAACAAACTAGCGTGTAACGGTTCAGGCTGTTGTCGTGAACCATTCGTACATATAGCTAAAGCAATGTAATCAGTCCCTCCAGTAAAACGTGATTATGTGATCGCATAATTCAACGCATAATCGGCCAAAGTCCGCATATTTATGCATATATATTACGCATTTTTGTCAAATACGCTGCACTTTCTCCGCATAAATTGCCGATTTCATAATCCCCGCATTTTCGTTGCAAAAAAGTCACATATATCTTAGCAGAAAGTTGAAAAATGTTGCGTTTACTTCACACAAGAGCAGCCATTTCCCCCTGTTGCCATGGGAACGTTATAGGGCTGTCCTCCACTAAAGAAATTCTTAGTCGACTAACACATTTAATTGACAGAGCTGTGCGCTTTGAGAGGTGGTTAAGACTAGAAAAGCACAATATAAATGTAGTTAATTAACCATCTGTAAAACTGAGTTTCTCCACAATTAATCCTGCAAAAGCACCACTTTAAATCTTGTGTTTACCAGAAATGTGCTCATATAACCTCTAAATACAATTGTGAACCTGAAGATGAGCATAACATGGGCACTTTAACGTTCATGCGATTGTTCGTCACGTGAGGGGCCGGCAGCAGCTGTTCTTTCGTAGGATATCATTCGAATAGTTTTACGACATCACACGAACCCGTTGATGAGAACATGTTGTACAATGACTCGAGCCTGGAGGAAGCGAAGGCCGTTTTACGCTGCATGGCACGGCTCGACCGGCTCCTTTGTCGTTTTCCCTTTTAGCAGAAGTTTTGGATAGTACCTTGAACTTGTTTTGGTACCGCCCTCTGTTCCAAGCAAGCTGAGCAGAGACTAGAAGGTGGAGTTAAAAGTAAAGCATACGTTGTCGTACGATATCACACGAACCCGTTCATGAGAATAAACTTCGATTGGTTTTTCTTACATTATATTTCCTCAGTTTAGAGTCTTCAAACAAACGGTGCTATTACATGCAAGCCTGCAGATCTTACCGGGTTTGATCTTCATGACCACTGGCTTGCGGTGTTGATCTCTCATTTGCCGGATGTCCAGCAGTTCGTGCGGATTGCCGTTATGCCGAGGCCAACAGTACACAAACACCCTGGAGCCGCTGCTGCCACAGTCCACCACCAGGCCGTAGTTCAGGTTGGGGTTGCTCGTATCGGTTGCATCCACATCGGTCACGCGGGCCAAGTGCCTTTTGGACAACAAAGAATTGTTAAAGACTATGTTGCCTGTGCTCATCATCAGACCTTCCTCCACAGCACTGCAAAGGAAGGTCTGACTAGTCCACACAGCATTCTGGGATGGGAGAAAAATGTTCTCTGGGTTTATTGGCATTTCTTTAAACCAATCACAATCGTCTTGGGCTAAGCTCCGGACGGAGCCCCGGTGCCTCTGCAAAATAGACCCAGGAAGGAACTTGTTTTGGTGGAACGTGTGTACGTTCAAAAGTTGTTTAAGTCGTGCAACAGAAAACTCAGATTGTACAGATAGTCTAGCTAGCTGTCTGGATTTACCCTGCAGAGATCTGAGGAGTAGTTAACCGTAGTACTCAGAAGCTCACCGTACCTGGGGCGACTTTCATCACTGCAGCCCCCTCCCTGTGGAACACCCTACCCCTCCGTGACTGTACTGACCTGGACACGTTCAAAACACTCATCAAAAAACACCTCTTCAGGTTAGCTTTCCACATACATTAGTCTTACATTTCTCACCTGATAGTTACTGGGTTTATTGTTTTTAATTGCTTTTAATATGCTTGTTTTATGTGTTAATTTTATTGCTTATCTGTTTTTAATGTGCTGTATGTGCTGGTTTTACTGTAGAGTCTCTTTGAGTGCCATGTACAGCGCTATATCAATGAAATGTACAGTACAGGCCAAAAGTTTGGACACACCTTCTCATTCAATGCGTTTCAATGTAAATAGTCATGAAAATAAAGGAAACACATTGAATGAGAAGGTGTGTCCAAACTTTTGGCCTGTACTGTATTATTATTATTATTATTATTATTATTATTAATCTACCGGAGTTTAGAATTACAACACAAAGAAAGAGAAAGGCGACGCACATCCCGCCAAAACGAGGGACATCCGGTGGAATTTCTGGCAGCAACAGATCAACGTCGTGGCATCATTCACGTAACCTCCATCGCTGTATCAGGACAGGTCCTTAAGGAAAGCTAAATCCATCTTGGCTGAGATGAGCATCTACTGGGGTGCTGCTCCCATCAGGCTGCAGAGACAGTCTGCCGCGATGCAGAACTAACAGGTTCAAGAGGTCATTTATTCAGTCTGCTGTGTGTGTGCTGGGAATTACTTTTTGTAATAACGTTTTTGTGCTTGTTGTGTATTGGTTGTGTTTGTTATTTATATATTACTGTTGGCTGTAACCCAAATTGCCCTCTGGGGATAATAAATCTTTAAGTCCATGTTCTGACAACGTTCGCAGCTATCGGCCATATCCAGACACATCCTGTCTGGCGCAGTGACCGGTCTTTTCACCTGGCTTTTCCTGGCGATCGCCTCGGAAGTGCAAATAAAAGTAATTTAGCGAAGTGTTAGCTTCTCTCGTAAAGACAAAGCTAAAGTAAATGGTTAAAATGTTATTTTGTTAGAAAGGTAAGAAGGTACACTTTAGTGTGACACCATGAAATGAACTGAAAACATTACAAGATCATTTATATTAAGAACAACTAAAAAACAAGAAGTAAAACCACTACATAAAGACTTTAAATGACACAAAAGATGTAAAACGGACTACAAAGAGACGTTAAATGTTTACAAAGAGATGCATAACGAGTACAGAGATAGTTGTCTCGTGGTCTGTCCATGGCTGCAGGATATTTGGAGTTACAAATATCAGACATTTAAACATATTCCGATGGTCAGCCGAAGCGTGTGCCCGAGCATGGACACAGTATATAAACACTAGAGGTGGACCGATTAATCGGTATTGCCGATTAATCAGCACAGATAGTTGATTGGTGTAACTATCGTTAGAGCTGAGAAGGGTCTGCTGGCCTCTAGAGGGTCTTTCTAGCCTTTACAGGTGATCTTCTATCCAGACTGGAACTTGTGCCTTTTTTCGGGGTTGTTGAGCATTAAATCCAAACTGTTACATCCAAGGCTTATCCACTTGATGTCCATAATTCATCACGTTTTCAGTCATTTCTGCCGCTAACTCCGTGCTACCCATAGACAGTAGGTGCTACCGACAAGGGAATCTCCCATGATGCTTTTGTTTATGTTTACAACGTGAGAAAACTTTTTTGCACACCTCTTTGGTTGGGCAGGTGCGTAGGATATGATCAAAGGTAACAGATAAAAAATTGTTGAGAGAAAATCCCGCACACTGACCATTACGGAAGCAATAATTTATTTAGAAAAATACAACGTTTCGGTCCCAGACCTTCATCAGACCTTCATTTACCTGATGAAGGTCTGGGACCGAAACGTTGTATTTTTCTAGATAAATTATTGCTTGCGTAATGGTCAGTTTTGCGGGATTTTCTCTCAACAGTTTATGTTTTCAACCAATGGGAAGGCAGGTCCGTCACACATTACGCCTTATATGGGCATCCAAGCGAGAACAAAGAGTATATAGTGAGAAAGATAGATCCCTCCAGGTCAGAGATCGTCTGTTACCGCTCTAAAACGACAGTTTAACTGTTTTTATTTGTCATTTATGGTTTCATGGTTCAATACAGTTTTTTTTAAATTTAAGTTTAGCACTGTTTTACTTGGAGTGTTTGTTTTTATCCAGTATCAATTCTAAATACTATCGGTCGATTAATCGGTTATCGGCAAATATGGCCCAACCTAGCTATCGGTCGACCTCTAATAAACACGGAGCAGCGCTGTACCTGTGGAAGTGGTTTTCCTCCCTGATCCAGCCGCCGTGTCCCTTGCCAGAGACGAGCAGCAGGTAGAGCAGCCCGATGACGCCGAGCAGCAGGACGACGAAGAGCAGCTGTCGGAGGGAAGGTGTGAGGAGCCGGGGAAGGACCTGGGACGACACGCTGAAATGCCACGGGGCCGGGAACAGGCACGAAAAGCTGATCCTGTCGACACACACACGTAAGACAGGAGAGCCTGAGAAAAGAATACCTAAACATACCACAGATATATAGATAGGGCTGTGCTCGATTGAAGAAATTCTTAGTTGACTAACACTCATTCAATCGTATCGACTAATCGATTAGTTGATTTAATCGACAGATCTGTAAATCTGAGTTTCTCCACAAAGAGTCACGCAAAAGCACCACTTTAATTCTCGTGTTTACCAGAGATGTGCTCGTATGTTTCTTGGAAATAAGTCATTCAGCATGAAAAAAAGCATAAAACAAGACTAATGGACTAAAGAAATCTAAGTTGACTAAGACCAAAACGACTAATCAACTAAGAGGGAGCAGCCCTATATATAGAATAGGTCTTTATTGTCATTGGCACAGGTACAACGCAATTTAAAGTGCTCGCCAGTCAGTGCATCATTCATTGAGTCTATAAAAATATAGTGTAAATGCTAGTGTTACTTAAAAAAAGAATAAAATAGAAACATATAGCAGCATACATAAACACACACGGTCATACACACCCAGTCACTGCATAACAAAACAGTATGAACAGACATCTACAGACATGCATACTTTATGTCATTGCATTGATCGGTTTCACATCAGCTTCCAGATCAGTGTTTCCTTCAGGATTCTTTTTAGCAGTGGGGGCAGGTCCGAACCCCCCCCCACCTCTATTCACACACTACAGGTGTTGAAATTAATCAAATAATCAATGCATCAAATCGATGATGCTGCATCGATAATCAGCCGGGCAATAATCGATTATTTCTGTTTATAATGTAATGTAGGCGTAACAACATTTCTGTTTATATATTCTGGTATGTTTTGCACATTCAGGCAGTGCCATGTGCTCAGTGCTGTATAGTTTTATGTATCCAATTTATATATTTAATAGAAAAATATATTTGACGCATCGTGATGCATCGACATATCGAATTGCTTACACGATAATTGTAATTGAATCGAATAGGGAGATCGGTGAAGATTCACACCTCTATCACACACACAATGAGGCATATCTTCCTCATTTTTTGAGTTACTATACAGGCCAACTTTGATCTTGACATATAGGCTAAGCATTCTGTAGCAAATAACAATAAACCCCACTATTAATTACATTATCTTAATGCAGCGTCACTACTTCAGCATGGAAATAATGCACCTACAATACAAACGTTCTCCGACATGCACTCTAACAATGCAGCCCCTATTTCTGATACCGCGGGGGTCGCCACGGTCATGGATATTACACATTATTTTTTGCAGCACTGAGGGTGCACCAATCCGATATTAAGAACGGATATCGGTCCCAATATTGACAAAATAGCTGGATCGGGGATCGGAAAAATGAACAGATCGACGTGCCGATCCAGCTGTGTTAGTTTTTTCCCCAAGAGTTGAGTAAACAAATAAATAAGAACATAACATCTCTGTTATTTTGTCTTAGTTTGGAAAGTAATGTTTAGTTAGGAAAGTCTGGGGCCTTCAGTCTCTCCCACATGGTGGAAGGAAGGTCTAAGGTGGAAGGTACAAAGTTTATTATTAATTTGACAACGCTATCGGATCAGTACCGGGTATCGTCAGATACACAAAGCCCAGGCACCGGTACCGGGTATCGTAAGATACACAAAGCCCAGGCACCGGTACCGGGTATCGTAAGATACACAAAGCCCAGGCACCGGGACCGGGTATCGTAAGATACACAAAGCCCAGGCACCGGTACCAGGTATCGTAAGATACACAAAGCCCAGGCACCGGTACCAGGTATCGTAAGATACACAAAGCCCAGGCACCGGTACCGGGTATCGTAAGATACACAAAGCCCAGGCACCGGTACTAAAAATGTGAAAGATGTATGTGGAGGAGTGGGAATGAATGGTATATGTGGAGGAGTGTAAGCATGGAGAGTGTGTGGTTGGGGTGGTGTGTATGTAAAAGTATGAATACGAGCATGCACGAGTGTGGTTTAAGATCCTGTGGAGTAGAGGAATACTGCTACTAGTAGGATGAATTGTACTCTGTACTAGGGCTGGGAAAAAAATTCGATTTGATTTAAAAATCGAGTTGGTAGGTCAAGTCGATTCATATTTTCAAAAAATCTATTTTTTAGATTTTTTTTTCAGTCCAAATACAGTATAAATAATTTGGATGTTTAACAATCTTTGTTGCACACTGCACAGTGACTTTTCACTTAGAGAAAGGGTTGTTGTTGCACTTTAATTAAATACAATAAATATATATATTTAAAATATATTTACAATTCACAGTTATTTTGTTTTAAATTTAAAAATCGCAGATTTTTTTAGGGGAAAAAACATTGCCCAGCTCTACTCTGTACTCTGATTGGAGTATGAAATTACACAGTATGCTGGTATATGTATTACTTCTTGATGGAAATAATACAAATAATTAGGGCTGGGCGATATGGACAAAATCAGATCTCACGATATTCCTGACCAAATACCTCGATATCGATATTGTGGCAATATTCTAGATAATTGGTGCTTTAACAAAATATCGTCACACTTAGATTTTAGATAAATAATCATCAGTAATGTGGACATGATGTCTAAGTGGGAAAAAAAAGGGCAAATAATAGAAGAGCTACAACAGTCTGGTAAGTTCAGAAAAGTACATCACGTTACTGTAATGCAGCCTTTAAAACCAGGAAAAGACTAAATCTAAAATCTAAGACGATCTCTAGTCTCATATCACAATATCGATATCGATATATTGCCCAGCTCTACTTCTTGATGGAAATAATACAAATACCGGTAATTATAAAAACAGAAAAAGAAATTGTCTGTAGGAAAGTTCACAAATCAATTTACATTCCCAAAAAATGACAACAAACCAAACTAACCTTCCCATGATGCAGATAGTCTTCTTCTCCTTGTTGTTGTTGTTGTTGTTGTTGTTGTAGTAGTAACGTAAATGAGGACTCAGTCTGCGGAGGACGGGAGCTTCGGCTCGATGCTCCGCGGCTCCATCCCGTTTCCCTCACCGGTCATCGTGACCTTTTTTAAAAAGGAAGGAAAATGGAGAAACATTTGCAACTTCTGAGAGATACCGTAAGAGAAAAGGCCTTTAGAATAACGTCAGAAGAAGTGGTGCTACTACATGACATCCGTTGTGATACATCGCTGCTGTAATGGGCGGTTTCAACGGACTCACAATGTTAAAAACACTATTGTTAAAAAACACAGCTAAAAACAGCTAACGTTAGTTACGCGTTATCAGACGTCTGTCCATGGAGAGCGACTATCGTAACGTGTTTAGCTACAGCAGCGAGATAAAAACACCTGAATTTGTCATATTATTACTAAACGTCAGTGTCGACGCAGAGCAGTCTTATGTTCGCGGCATTTAAATGATTCAATACTCACTAATAAAAAAGTGAAAGTCCATCATTTTCGGTAAATATTGACATTTTCTGGGCAGCCAGATGCTAACCGCTGGCTAACGAATATGTGGCAGGTCTACGGCGAGTGACGTAGATGGTGACGTGGTTGTCCCCCATACCAAGGTGCGTTTGATTTTAGTGTCCGCTCTGCCCAGATGAGAACAACGTTCCGGCTTTGAACGGTCAGGTAATATGCTCCAAGGTTTGGCTATTTCTCTGCTCGAGCCGAGACAAAGTCTCTGTTTTTTTTAAGTGAATTTGTTTATGTGCCCTGTGTGTTTGTTTGTTTGTTTGTCTGTTTATCTATATTCTCAATAAAGTGTAGAAATTCTTCCTTTTCTTGGCAGATTACTACTTTTGTATTATACCACCACCAACTGTACAGGAGTGTGTAATACCATGAACATTCAGAGAGTCTAGGCTTGTATTAATTCAAAACAAACAAGCAACCAAAACAAATAAATAAATAAACCTTATATTCTTTTCATACCAGTATTAGTATTATAAAACACTCCTTCTTTTCCTGTTGGGGGTTTTAACGGCAGCTTGCCTTCTTAATGTTGCAGTGCTGCCACCTCCTGGAGTTATTAGTTAACTCCGAGAGTGTCCAGTGTGTCAGATTGTTGATTGTTTGTAGTACTTGTTTGTTAGTTTAAGTATGTTTGTATTTTGTTGTATTTTTTATTTTGTATTTTGGTAAATTGAGTTTTTGGTTTGTAGCCTACATTTTTTGTTGTTGTTTATTGTTATTGGGCCCCCTCCCAAAAGCTTTTAGTAGCTTATTTGGGGTTCCCCATTTCACGTGCTTTGTATATGATCATTGTACTTTATGAAATTGTGTTAAATGTTACATTGATGACGTGTGAAATAAACGTAAACGTAAGATCTACAGTCATGTTCTCATCATATCAAATACAGATGGACGCAGGGCCGGCCCGAGGCTTTTGGGGGCCCTAAGCGGGATTTGGTTTGGGGGGACTCTCCACATTGTGATGTGCTGCCGCTGCACTTGGCACTAAACCAACTTGTGTATTGTATATATTAGTTTAAGCACTCACATGTGCAAATAAGCATTTAAAGACTAATGTGAGACATGTTATAAGCTCAATTGTGAGACATTTCAAGCGCTCTTGGGGGCCCTCTGGTAGCCACGGGGCCCTAATCAGACGCTTAGTTCGTGTATCGCTTATGCGTCGGGCATGCTTATGCGTCGGGAAAAAAGGCAGAAAAATAATTTTTATACGTAAAACCTTGGAAAAAGTTGGTAGAAAGAAGGAAGTAAAAGGCTAGAAAAGGTGGAAAATAGTAACAAAAACTTAGTAAATATCAACAAAAACTTTGTAAAAAGCGACAGACATGTAAAAAAAGAGTAGAAAGAAGGAAGACAAACGTCGAAAAAAGTGACAAAAACCTTGAAAAAGGCGGAATTGTTTTTTGAAAAAAGCGACAAAAACGTCGACAAACTTGGAGAAAAAAAAGAAGAAAGTAGAAAAAAGGAAGGAATGAGCGAAGGAAGAAGTCGAAAATAGTGACAAAAAGCGACAAAAACCTTTAAAAAACGCACCCCCATTTGAGAAACACTGCGCTAATAGATAAATGGTTGGAAACATTCAGCTTTGCTCCAAGTAACTCAGAGTAATTAGCTAGCCTAGAAATCTAGATGCCCCCTAGCGGCAGCAAATGTAACTTGCAGCCAGGGTCAGTCTAGCAACTCTCTGTTGGCTTGCGAGCTGGAAAAAATAAACTCTAGTCGGGCCAATCACATCGTGTATTGAGTCGGTGGGCAGGGCTTAACATAATGACGGCAGAGTTGCAACGATTCCGCGTGAATTCCTCACTACTTGAAAATAAAGAAGATCGCCGCTGCTGCTGACTTACAGCGGTCTTTATATAAGACACGCTTAATTCACCCATTTACATGTGGAGATATGCTGGCTCTATACACGCTAAAAGTCCTGATTATTTACATGGAGTCTGGTGGAGATATGCTGGCTCTATACACGCTAAAAGTCCTGATTATTTACATGGAGTCTGGTGGAGATATTGGCTGGCTCTATACACGCTAAAAGTCCTGATTAGTCCTGATAGACCTTTTTAGTTAAAGAGTAAGATCCTTTTAGTTTAACATGAAACAGCCCTGAAAATCACCATCATCAAACTCCACCAGACTCCATGTAAATAATCAGGACTTTTATCAGCATAAAACACACTTCATTTAAAGTGGACAGAAACTAAATAAAACTACCAAAAGACGTCTTGGTTCATCTTTCCACTGTTCCAACAATCACCACTCAGGTTTGGTTGAAATAAACCCTTAATTCACCCATTTACATGTGGAGATATGCTGGCTCTATACACGCTAAAAGTCCTGATTATTTACATGGAGTCTGGTGGGTTTGGTGATGGTGATTTCAGGGCTGTCTCATGTTAAACAAAAAGGATCAAGGTCTATCTCTGTAGGGATACTTTCTATAATGTTGTCAGACACTTGCACACACCCTGTTTAACAAACCGCTCCAAAATCGCAATCCCCAAACCCACCAGGATCCATGTAAATAATCAGGACTTTTAGTGTGTATAGTGCCAGCATATCTCCACATGTAAATTGGTGAATTAAGGGTTTATTTCAACCAAACCAGAGTGGTGATTGTTGGAAAAGTGGAAAGACAAACCAAGACGGCTTTTGATAGTTTTATTTTGTTTCTGTTGACTTTGAATGAAGTGTGTTTTAGGATGATAAGAAGTCCTGATTATTTACATGGAGTCTGGTGGGTTTGGCGATTGTGGAGCAGTTTCTAATTAAACAAAAATGATCTTACTCTTTAACTAAAAGGTCACTGTAGGGATTAAGAAACAAACATTTTCCCCCAAAATCAACAGTTCAGTCACACATGGATTGCGTCTCAAATACAATTTTATTTTCTCTACCCATGTTAGAATTACTTTATTAATAACGTTATTACATACAAGTTCCTTCTGTCTTCAAATATGCTAAACAAAATGAACCAAAATCAGAGATGACGTTTGTTATCATAGCAACATTTAGCGAAGTAACAGTTGAGGTGATGACAAAAGATCTTGTCAAAAAAATAAAAAAAACAAAAAAAGTACAAATATTTACAAAATGAAAAAGAAAGCATTACTGTTTTAAGACAAATTAATTGTCAAAAGGGAAAAATAAGTTTTTATACTAACAGACCCCAACCTGACAACAGTTACCATCTTAGTAGAGCTGCAAAGATTAATCGATTAGTTAGATTAATCGATTAGTTGTCAAGTATTAAATAAATCGCCACTATTTAGATAATCGAATAATCAGTTTGAGTCATTTTATATGAAAAAAAAAAAAAAAAAAAAAAAAAAAGGAGTAAAAGTTCAGATTCCAGCTTGTTAAATGTGAATATTGTTCTAGTTTCTTCTCTCCTCTGTGACACTAAACTGAATATCTTTGAGTTGGGGACAAAACAAGACTTTTGAGGACGTTGTTTTGGGCTTTTTGGGGAAACCCTGATCCACATTTTATAGACCAAACCACAAATAATTACTCAAAACAATCAAACCGATTAATCAACAATGAAAATAATGGTTAAGTTACGCTCTCGCTCTCTTTTTTTTCTTCCTCTCAACCTGCAAGTAATCAGACCTGAAGGTTTACAGTAGCACCCGTTGGCTTATTGGTTAGCTGTCACAGTATTTTACCCCTTTTATGAAAACAGGCTCAAGTGTAATATTTAAAAAATTAAGAAAACGATTTGTTGAGATTTCTTTTCTTATGTAAATCTGAGTTTGTTAAACGGACATAAAACATCATAAAATAAACTCGCCAGTCTCGGCATGCGGTAGCACTCTGACAGTAATCTTGCAGTAATGGCGTCATCATAAGAGTCTGTAACAGGGGTGTCAAACATAAGGCCCCCCGGGCCAGAACCGGGCCGCAACAAGAGTCCAATCAGGACAACTGGATTGACTTTGCAAAAGTGGGGAAATTTACGACTTTAATCCTCCAGTTTGTCCTCGGGTCAAATCTGACCCATTTTCAAGAAGTTTCTACATCAGAAATGTGAGTTTCTTTTAACCAATGTTTTTAAAAAAAAGTAACATGGGTGGTTCTCTACAACGCTCTTCACAAGTCAAATAAATGATTAGTTCACTACTTTCATTGAATTTGGGCGTTTTTGTCAATTTTAAAGCATTTGGAAAAAAAAAAAATCCTAAAAGAACGTTGAAAAAGTGTCAAAAATGTCTGAAAAAGATTCAATAAACGTGGGAAGAAAAAAAACAAACACAAAAAGGCGCAGAAAAAGAAATGGACAAAGACACATCGGGAGAAGTCATGAAAAAGTTGAAAAAAGCTTGACAAAAACTTGTGGTTAATGAGAAAAGGGTTGACAAAGACGACGGAAACACAAAAAGTCGACGGGACGACAACACAAGGGTCCATCTTAGAAAGTTTTTTCTCCGAATGTTTATCCATGGCCGTAGAACGCTGTCGTAGCAGAAGAAGCAACTAGCGTTGGTCAACATCAAGCTGCGGAGAAACTCTGGAAGATTAAGTTTCTGACCTTCCTGCAGCGGGACACATGCAATTCGGTTCCTCATTTCGTTTCCACTCTGTGTTGACTGAAATATCTTCCCTCTGTCGCTGCGAAACGGACGTAAAGATATCCCCCTTTCTCTGTAGTCTACCGTTAGCTAGCCACCGTAAATGTAGGCTACTTTTAAAATGCCATATTTCCCCTTCTGGGCTCACCAAAACGGACGTAAAACCATTACCCATCCACTGCACGTGATCGCTAGTAAACCTATTACACTTGCTCTAGTCTATCGTTAGCTAGCTAGCTTTTAGTGCATTTAAAGTGCCTACAGGGAAGGTCTGGCTGCATGTCACAGCCAAGGATTCAGACATCGCAAAATGCAACAAATGTTTCTCAACGACGATGTGCAAAGGAGTCGTTTTTTTAAGAACCGGATCGGCATTGAAATCGTAAAAAAACAAAAAACAAAAAACAAACACATACATAAACTGAATGAGTTTGACACCCCTGGTTCAGTGCTTTAATGAGTCATCAGCTGGCTTTGTTTGGTCTCACTCGGCAAAAAAAAAAAAAAAAAAAAAAGCCGAACGAGAAACACCACGCAGACAAAAGATAAAAAGTTAAGACAAATCAAAAACATTTTGTCCATGATGCAGAGCTACTTCACACCGATTTAAACCATTGTCCATTCATTATTTTAAGCTCAAAACGTACGGATCTAAATGCTTCTCAATAACTTAAAAAAACTCTACACAACTTCCTGAACTGAAAAGGAATCGACACCAGCGGTGTTAATACCGTTCAGTCCAGATTGGCATTAGTGGTATAATTCTCAATCAAAGCACGCAGAGCGCTAGCTGCTGTCGCAGTAGCTAACGTAGTCGTCGTATAAAAAGACACTTCTAGAAAGATCTGATTCAGGTACATCAGCGAGGCCTGTAAATAATAACTACAGTAATTATTTAACTTGATATCTTCACACCCAAAGACAGATAAAACACTGTCAACGCTGGGTTATATATATATATATATATATATATATATATATATATATATATATATATATATATATATATATATATATATATATATATATATATATATATATATATATATATATAGTACGCCACAATCAGCTGTTTCTACGCAAAGGGGGGGAGAGAGAGAGAAAAAAAACGAGAAAGAACAAGACCGGGAAGGGGAAAGGAGAAAGAGAGGCAAGGAAGGAACGAGAGAGGGAACGAGAGGGGAAACATGCTGTAACCGCGGTTACTGTAACCGCGGTTACTGTAACCGCGGTCACCTCTTGGTTTGGTAGCCGTGGCGTTTGGTGCGGCTTCACGTTCACCCGGCAGTCCTTTCACCAAACGTACCCACGCTCTGCCGGCAGCGCGGCAGAACCACGAGGTCTTCATTTCGTTCCAACTCGGCTCGGTTTGGGAACCAACGTCTGACCCAACGATGCGTCAGAGTTCACCGGGAAGTAAGAACGGTGAAAACGTTTTCCAAAAAAAAAAAAAAGACCGAGAGCGAGGAAAGTAACCTCCGCTTTTCACCTGGCTGCAGAGCTTTGGAGAGGTTTCTAGATGCATTTTATACAAAGTTCTGTGTGTGTCCAACTCTCTGCTATATATGTATATTTATATATAAACTAAACATTTGGCAACACTGGCACAGCTAGATAATGTCAGTTTGTCTCGTCTTCAGTGGCAGCTGATACGTGCAAATATCATGAAGAATATAAAACCAAATATAAACAGTAATCCAAAAAAAACAAAACAACAACAAGACAAAAAGAAATCATGGTGACTGCAGAGTGTAGGACCGAAGTTTAACTCCGACCGAGTTCGGCTGGATTTAAAAGAGAGTCCGTTCCACTTCTGGTCCGGTCCAGTTTGCAGCAAGGCGGTTTCCTCCGAACCTGAAAAAGCCTCCAGAGACCCTCCACGAAGAACAGTGGGCCGTGTCCTTCTCAAAACAAAGGCAGCAAACATGTGACACACACACACACACACACACACACACACACACACACACACACGGTATGCAGTCTGCGCACGCGTCTACGTCCGCTTTCATTCACCCGTTTTCACGATGTGCAATTTAACGTAATGAAAAGAAAAACTCTAAAAAGCAAAAGACTAAAGTGATGGTTAAGTTCCCAGCTGCAGCGTGTGGATCGGACGGTACCGACTCTGAAACTGGAGCTCCGGGGGAGGAGAGAGAGAATCCACCGAAACGTCAGCACCACACACACACACACACACACACACACACACACACACACACACACACACACACACACACAGAAAGGAAGAGTTTCACCCCTTCGGTCCGACTGACACTCATCAGTTCAGTTTTCTATAAGCACAAACGGACAGTTGGAAAAACAGAAAAATGGGTTCAAATATCCAATTTTTCATTTTTTTTTCTTTTCACCCAATTAAAAAAAATTTGATCTTTTAAAACTCTTTTTCCAATTTTCAGTTTTTTTTATTCAGAGGATCAGAAATTGAGAAAATTACAAAAATTGCATCTGAGCTCCACTGCCATGGTATTCTCTTCCTCTACTTTGCAGAATATGCAGCTCATTATATGGACCAAAATTAAAAACTGATGATAGACTTTGGAGTCAGAGGTGCAACTGATGGTTTTGAGTGTGTGTGTGTGTGTGTGTGTGTGTGTGTGTGTGTGTGTGTGTGTGTGTAGCTAGGCAGAACGAGGGAGAGAATACCATGGCAGTATTATGAATAATTGGAGCTCAGACACAATTTTGTAATTTTCTAAATTTTTGATCTTCTGAATAAAAAACAGAAAATTGGAAAAACAGTTTAAAAAGATCAAATTTTTGAATTCATCAAGGCAAAAAAAAATAAAATCCGTGCCTAGAAAATTGAACTAATAAGCGTTACACTGACCCCCTTCATCTTCCAAACTCTCCTAGAGAGTTGTTTTCTCCTCTTCATCGCCCCCGGTCCTCTACAGGTTGACCAGCTCGTGTGCCACGAACTGTTTGAGTCTCTCCAGGTATTGTCCGTAGAGCTCCACGTCGTTGTGTCCCGCGCCCTCCACCCAGAGCGGCTCCACGGGCCGCTGGCAGCGCTCGTACAGCGCCAGGCCGTGGGAGAAGTCGATGACCTCGTCCTCGGTGCCGTGGATCACCAGCACCGGCGACGTCACCTTGGAGATCTTGTCAATGCTTCGGAGCGAGAAGATAACAAGAGTTAGCTAGGGATGTAATAATATTTAAAAATTACAGGACATGGAGAGAGTCAGAAAAAGTTCAAAAGTTCACCAAAAAAATAAATAAAAATAAAATAAAAAGGGGAAATGAAGAAGAGGTAGTTTGCCAACTGACCACCAGAGGGAGCTATTGAGAATATTTTTTAAGTGCTGGGACTCATTAAGAACACTTCCTGTATCGATTTGAAAACATCTTAATTTATAAGTTCATGTTTGCAAGCTGTGTGCGCCTGATGTAAATGCATTCACACAATATTATGAATTATTTTTTATTAAAAAGGGAATATCTGTATTTTTCAACCTGGACAGACTCAGATTATTATTCTAAGTGTCTGACAACATTATGGGATGGATCCCTACAGAGATTGAGCTTTTAGTTAAAGAGTAAGATCCTTTTAGTTTAACATAAAACAGCCTCGAAATCACCATCACCAAACTACACCAGACTCCATGTAAATAATCAGGACTTTTAGCGTGTAAAGAGCCAGCATATCTCCACCAGACTCCATGTAAATAATCAGGACTTTTAGCGTGTAAAGTAATTCTAACATGGGTAGAGAAGATAAAATTGTATTTGAGACGCAATCCATGTGTGACTGAACTGTTGATTTTTGGGGAAAATGTTTGTTTCTTAATCCCTACAGAGACCTTTTAGTTAAAGAGTAAGATCATTTTTGTTTAATTAGAAACTGCTCCAAAATCGCCAAACCCACCAGACTCCATGTAAATAATCAGGACTTCTTATCATCCTAAAACACACTTCATTCAAAGTCAACAGAAACAAAATAAAACTATCAAAAGCCGTCTTTGTTCGTCTTTCCACTTTTCCAACAATCACCACTCTGGTTTGGTTGAAATAAACCCTTAATTCACCAATTTACATGTGGAGATAAGCTGGCTCTATACACGCTAAAAGTCCTGATTATTTACATTGAGTCTGGTGGGTTTGGTGATTGCGATTTTGGAGCCGTTTGTTAAACAGGGTGTGTGCAAGTGTCTGACAACATTATAGAAAGTATCCCTACAGAGATAGACCTTGATCCTTTTTGTTTAACCTGAGACAGCCCTGAAATCACCATCACCAAACCCACCAGACTCCATGTAAATAATCAGGACTTTTAGTGTGTATAGAGCCAGCATATCTCCACCAGACTCCATGTAAATAATCAGGACTTTTAGCATGTATAGAGCCAGCATCTCCCCACCAGACTCCATGTAAATAATCAGGACTTTTAGCATGTATAGAGCCAGCATATCTCCACCAGACTCCATGTAAATAATCCGGACTTTTAGCGTGTATAGAGCCAGCATATCTCCACCAGACTCCATGTAAATAATCAGGACTTTTAGCGTGTATAGAGCCAGCATATCTCCACATGTAAATAGGTGAATTAAGGGTTTATTTCAACCAAACCTGAGTGGTGATTGTTGGAACAGTGGAAAGATGAACCAAGACGTCTTTTGGTAGTTTTATTTAGTTTCTGTCCACTTTAAATGAAGTGTGTTTTATGCTGATAAAAGTCCTGATTATTTACATGGAGTCTGGTGGAGTTTGATGATGGTGATTTTCAGGGCTGTTTCATGTTAAACTAAAAGGATCTTACTCTTTAACTAAAAAGGTCTATCTCTGTAGGGATCCTTTCCATAATGTTGTCAGACACAGAATAATAATCTGATCCTGTCAGTGGCAACAACAGAACTTTTAGTGGATGCAATTGAAGTTGTGCAGTTGCCCGTTAACGTTGCAGTGCAGTTTGTTTCGCTGCTTAACACTGGACCAAATTTCAAAGATTGTTGTTCCCTTCAGTCACTTGGACACAAAAACATGGGAGAGTCCAAGTGGAAATAAACCCCCCAGAAGTTTGTCATTTGAATATCTGAGCAGTTTGAGTGTCCCAAACAGTGAACTCACTTAGGGAAGGCGTCGAAGCAGTAGGTCTTCTTGGTTTCGGGGAAGGCCACCCTCATGCCGGAGGTGAGCGGGGAGTGGAGGATGACCGCGGCGCTCTCGTAGCGCGACGCCAGGTCCACCGACGGCACGGTGCCGATGCTCTGGCCGTACACGATCACGTTCTCTGGCCGGATGCCGTACCTGCGAGAAAGGAGCCAGAACATCAGGATATCACGCTTTCGCTGATCAACGGGATCCTTACATTAGCAGCCAGGGCTGCTCTCAGTTTACTATTAGTTTACTCAACTAATCGGCTGTTTACTCAACTAAATCAGCTGTTTACTCAACTAATCGGCTGTTTACTCAACTAATCGGCTGTTTACTCATTGTATGTTTATGCTTTTTTTCATGCTGAATGATTTATTTCCAAGAAACATAAGAGCACATCTCTGGTAAACACAAGACCTAAAGTGGTGCTTTTACACGATTCTTTGTGGAGAAACTCAGTTTTACAAATCTGTCGATTACATCGACTAATTGATAAGTCGGCAAAAAACGTCTGAGTGTAGCCAGACAAAACAACTGCCTTTCTGCCTTACAAAAACAACAAGCAAGAAGAACGGAAACAGTCAGAGCTGACATTAGGAATACGGTCATTAATCATTCAGTGTGGATTATTTTCTTGATGAATCGATAAGTTGTCTGGTCTCTAAAATGTCACAAAATGTGGATCATTGCTCCCAAAAACCCAAGAGGACTTCCTCAAATGTCTCGTTTTGTCCACAACTCAAAGATATTCAGTTTACTGTCACAGAGGAGAGAATATTCACATTTCACAATCTTTTCTTTCATAAAAATTAACTCAAACAGATTAATCGATTATCCAAATAGTCAACACGGCATCGTGACTTATGTGTAAACATACACGCCACTTTCCTAAAGCCAAATGGCGAGTTATCTGTACGCATTTCGAGCTATCCGCGGTGTATCTCTACGCTGTATACAGCGGACGGCAGTCTGCAACGTCACCGAGTAAACACACACGCCACTTTCTACAGACACGTGGAGGAAAAGAATAAACATGGAACGGAAACGCGGGACACAATCCCCGGTCTCCTGGGTCAAAGTCCTTTCATTAGTGATGATACCACTTAATTTCTATTCGATCCGATACCAAGTAATACCCAGGCTGGTATTGTCGATACCAATACTGTTTACGTATTTTATTTTTAATGTGATGTGACAACTAGTTTAAAGTAAAAATGTAGGCTGTAGGCTTACCAATTCCAAGACAATAAACTACTCTCATATTATTTAATTATAAAGAAAATCTCAGAGACTAAAACAGGTTGAAAATAACACAAATAAAATAATTTGACTCTTAACGTTGTCACAAAATATTCCATATCCCCGTTTTGCTGTTCTTTACAACACATGTAAATCAGGCACCCTTGAAAACCGTTAACTCAAATTGTTTTCACAAAAACATTCATGTTTACAAAAAAATAAAATAAAAATATGCTCCCCTGGCCAGCTCCGTCACAGAGCCGCAGTGCTCACACAACTGACGGGCGGAAGGAGAAGTAGTTCCTTCCCCTAACCGGATATAATTAGACTTTTCTTGTGACAACAAGTTACTTATGATTACATAAAAACTCACTCCAAATTAGTGAGTTTAAATATCGATCTTTTTATATGAGAATCGATACTAGAGCAGGAGACGTTGGGATCGTAAATATCGATACTTTAGCATCGATCCGCACATCAGGCCCTTTCATACTTCTCGCTACGGGTAAATTCACACACAATCGCAAGGTAATGTAAGTCAACGGAGGCCAAAACTGCATTGATAAACACGCTACAAAGAAAGTATGAGCCTGATAACTCGCCAATAATGGCATATGTATTGGCGTGTCGTACATACACCACTTCATGAGATCAGTCTGAAATAGTTGCAGATTAATGTAATAGTTCACAACTGAAGTGATTAATCTCTGCAGCTCTAGAAAGAGTCTTAGGGCTTATTGGGACAGCTGCAAAGAGAGGACCGGCCGCTGTAGTCTCGTGATTCAGAGGGAAGGAGGGGGAATAAGAGCCAAGCAAGCAGAAAAGACACAGATACTGGAGTCAAAATGAGGGAGAAACTGGGAGAGGGAGAGGGGGGGAAATGGAAGAAGACATCCCACAGCTGATTACGGAGAACGTGACCCACTCTGGCAGAGCAAGCAGTCAGCTGACAACCTGAAACAGTCCGAGAACACTGCATCACTGTACCCACACTGCATCACTGTACCCACACTGCATCACTGTACCCACACTGCATCACTGTACCCACACTGCATCACTGTACCCACACTGCATCACTGTACCCACACTGCATCACTGTACCCACACTGCATCACTGTACACACACTGCATCACTGCGTACATACACACACTAAATTAATCAGCAACTATTTTGATAAATCGATTAGTTTGTCATTTTTTATAAAATAAAAAAAAAATTCTGATTCCAGCTTGTTAAAGGAACACGCCGACTTATTGGGAATTTAGCTTATTCACTGTAACCCCCAGAGTTAGACAAGTCCATACATACCCTTCTCCTCTCCGTGTGTGCTGTAAGGCTGTCTGACGCTTCCAGCATTAGCTTAGCCTAGCACAGATCCTGCAGGTAACTGGTTCCAACTAGCCTACTGCTCCAAATTATGACAAAATAACGCCAACATGTTCCTATTTACACATTTACATGTTGTGATTTATAGAGTCACAGCGTGTACAAAAAAAATAACGTAACATGAGAAACAGCCGTCTAACTGTAAACAAACCGGGAACTATATTCTCAGGCGGAAGAATATAGTACTTGGGCGGAGTGATATGCTCGCAGCAAGCCTGTCTGAGAATATAGTTCCCGGTTTGTTTACAGTTAGAAGATGGCTGTGTCTCATGTTACGTTGTTTTTTGTACACGCTGTGACTCTACAAATCACAACATGTAAATAGGAACATGTTGGTGTTATTTTGTCACTTATTGGGAGCAGTAGGATTACTGGAACCATTCACCTGCAGGTTCTGTGATGGCCTGATGCCGCTGGAGCCGTCAGACAGCATTACAGCACGCACAGAGATGAGAAGGGTATGTATGGACTAACTAACTCTGGGGGTTATGGTAAATAAGCAAAATTCCCAATAAGTCGGCGTGTTCCTTTAAAAGGTATAGTGGAGGATTTTCTTTTTCCGGGTGGATCATCAAGACTATTGGTCCTCCTAGTTGTCAATCATTCTGGTGATATGTTTACGGGAGCAGGCAGAGTGTTGCGCATGTGCATTTTTTCAAAAAGTATAGAGGGCGGTTCTTTTCTAAAATTCGGTAAAATCCTCCACTATACCTTTAAGGTCCAGTGTGTAACAGGTTTAGTTCATTAGCAATATCTGTGTTGCCCGTTCACCAACTTGTCCTTTTTCATGAATATTTACCTCCAACATCAACTCCAAGTATTCCTATTGGCTTGAAATATCACATTTGCATTAACTGGGGTAGACGCTCCATATTCATGCACCATCTTGAAATACGGTAGCTGTTAAAGGACATACAGGACATACTGCTCCGCCTGTGTGTGTGTGTGACATACTGCTCCATCTTTCGCGTTTTTTCTCTGTCACATGATAAACTCACAGCTGCTAACAGGTATCGTAGCTTCCTGGACCCGGTGGCAAGTTTGAAGAAGGAAACATGGAGGACCACACGTATTCAAAATCCAAATTTCAGGAACAGGGGTCTTCTTCTTTGACCAGAAAAATAAAAAAGGATATTGAAAAGAGCAAGAGACCGACTTTTTGAAGCGTGAAGGCTACCGTAGCTGTAATATGTACTTATTGCGTGGTGCGAGAGAGTTGATTGCGATATATGATCTCAACGCTAGATGGGAGAAATTCCCACACATTGGACTTTTTAAATGTGAACATGTTCTAGTGTCTTCTCTCCTCTGTGACAGTAAACTGAATATCTTTGAGTTGTGGACAAAACTAGACATCTGAAGACGTCATCTTGGGCTTTTTGGGGAAACACCGATCCACATTTGGAGACTAAATTGATTAATCCAGAAAATAATCAATGATGAAAATCGATTTAGTTTTTCCTTGGAGGTTATAGTTCATTTAGTTTCAGTTTACAAAAAATATTTCACTGCTCCGCAGTCTTAATAATCCAGCGTGACGAACAATGCACGAACACCAAAGTGCGACACTGCTGTGCTGGACTATTATAATTAGAAACTCCACAACACGAGTCTTACACAACCTTTGCAAAAGGAACAAGCTGCAGTCATGAAGCCGGATGCTTCTAAAGTCAGACGCAGCACGGAAACATCCAAAGATCTGCCACACACAGCTTTGTTTACTACCAATGCTCTATCATGCTTTTATAACCGGACACATTCAGTGCAATGTTGATATTTCACTAACACTTTAAGGTATCTACATAAGAGTGACATGACACTGTCATGAACACATAAACCCTAACCGTAACTTGTCATGTCAAAAACCGAATGACATTTACCAGTCCCACCAGAAAAACGCAATTATGCGATCGCATAATATGCAGGGCTTGCGTGATTTCATAATCCCCGCATTTTCATTGCAAAAAAAAAGTCCCATATCTTAGCAGAAAGTTGAAAATTGTTGCGTTTACTTATAGACCGTATATAATGGACCGATAGACCCCGTTGCTCTGGACGGAGACCAGTGAAGGCTATTAGAAGCACTTTTCCGGTGATGGCCAGCTTTACTGCGCAGCCTCCAACTGAGAGAATGTGAGCAACGTGTCTGAAAGTGTGAAGTCTTCTGGTAGCTGTGACAAGAGAAATCTCAATCATTCCCAATCTTACAGAGACGGAGACTGTAGGTGTATGTAAGGAGATAACATAAGCACAGGCTAATTATTGCTAACTAACATGCTAGTTAACATTAGTAATTAAACCTAAACAGCTAATGGAAGTCCAAACTGCCTGCGAGCTTCTCCTGTACTATACGGTAATTCCTCTACTATGTGACAGTAAGTCTCGTGGTTATGATACAATCGTTAGCTTATTTTTATAAAAGCGTCTGCTACGGAGCCATAACGTGAGGTACAAGGTAATGAAGCCTTTTATACATTGTCGTGTTTCTTTAGAAATAAACAACGGACAAATAGAGTCTTTAAAGGCTTCAGATGTAAAGTTATTCGCAGTCAAGTGACGTAAAAAAAAAATGGCGGTTAGTGTAATGCTAACAGGAGGTGATGGCCTATTTTTCACACGACACGCAAGCGTGTTGGAAGCATTTCCAGACAAAATAGAATAGGAAAATATGTTTATATAAGTCATTTAGACACTAATACATATTAATAAATGATATGTTGATGTTTGAAAGTCTCTAGGTTTTGATATAAATGTAATTAAAAAAAAGACATCTAATATGTCACCTGTCAATCCAGAAGGAAATATTCTGGAGCCTATTTTGCCCTCAATACTGCTGAGGTCGTCTTTGCTGTAATCAGATCAGTATATATTTATGTTTAACATGGTATTTCATTTTATCAATGGGAAACATGCATGTGTCCAGACAAGGCTAGCAGCAGCAGACACCTTTCTGGTGTATAAAGACACAGAAAAACCCACCCAGTCGCCACGCAACAGAAACGCCATGCTCCCTCTACTCCGTCAAGAGCACCAACGGTTATCTTGAAAAGGAAGACGTCACGCAATCTGGGAGATGACCGTGCATTATTAACTCCTCCCAGGAAAGATCATTTACCTGGTACAAGGTAGCTTCCCTCTTACGCATAACACACAGGTAGCATTAGATCCTGAATGAGTGTTTAATTAGAGCTGATAACTCCTCTATCATGCTGAAGAGTTCACAGCCGGTAGGTGTGACCTGTTCACTAAAAGTTAGATTTAGCTTTCCTGTCACAACTAATGCCGCCACCTCTTAGTTGGTTAGGTGATTAATCCGTCGTTTTGGTCTCAGTTCCCCATTTCTTTAGTCGATAAATCATGTTTTTTAAAATCCTTTTCATGTGGAATGACATCGAAGAAACTTACAAGCACATCTGTGATAAAAACAAGATTTAAAGTGGTGCTTTTGCATGATTCTTTGTGGAGAAACTCAGTTTTATAGATCTGTGGATTAAATCAACTAATCGTGTGTCAACTAAGCATTTCTTTAGTCGAGGACAGCCCTAGTCACAACGGTCTGTTATTCGTCTACCGTTAGGAACAGCTGCTTCATTGTGGCCTCAGGTACACCTTTATCGGTGATCACCTTTTGCTTGGTTACTGCTTATCTAGTCAATGTTCTTTCCCATATCAGGCCACTGCAGCCTGGCCAATCCTAACATACAAACACTCCCCACACAGATGTCACCTGCATGCTGCGGCTCAGGTGGTAAGAGTGGTCGGAGAAGGTTGGTGGTTCGATCCCTGGCTCTGCGGTCCCATGTTGAAGTGCCCTTCAACCTCGATGCTGCGCCATCCGAGTGTAAATGTGTGTGAATGTTTATCTGATGATCAGGTGGCTCTCAACCTCAGTATATGAATGTGTTAATGGTGCCTGCACATGTAAAAGTGCTTTGAGTATTCGTTAAGACTAGAAAAGCGCTATATAAATACAGTCCATTTGCATTTACTAGGTGGTGATGCCGCATATGACACATGCCTATGGTGTGGGAGATCTGGGTTCAATTCCCACTGTGATACATCAACCAGTGTGTCCCTGAGCAAGACACCGCTGACAGGCTCAGATTATTATTCTAAGTGTCTGACAACATTATGGAAAGGATCCCTACAGAGATAGAGCTTGTTAAAAAGCAAGATCCTTTTTGTTTAACATGTAACACCATCTCCAAACCCAGACTCCATGTAAATAATCAGGACTTTTAGAGTGTATAGAGCCAGCATATCTCCACATGTAAATGTGTGAATTTAAAGGTTTATTTCAACCAAACCAGAGTGGCGATTGTTGAACAGTGGAAAGATGAACCAAGACGGCTTTTAATGGTTTGATTTTGTTTCTGTTGACTTTGCATGAAGCGTGTTTTACGATGATAAAAGTCCTGATTATTTACATGGAGTCTGGTGGAGTTTGGTGACCGTGATATCGGGTCAGTTTCATGTTAAACTAAAAAGGATCTTACTCTTTAACAAGAAGGTCTCTCTCTGTAGGGATCCTTTCCATAATGTTGTCAGACACTTAGAATAATAATCTGAGCCGGTCAGCGGCAAAAACAGAACTTTTAGTGGATGGAAACTGCCCACTAACATTACATTGCAGCTTTTTTCCCCATAAAAACGGATTTCATTTCAAAAACTGTTGTTCCCATCAGTCACTTGGACACAAAAACATGGGAAAACAGGGTCCAGGTTGAGAAAACAAAAACAACCCAAGTAACCTGTTAAACCTGTGACCTTCCGTCTACCTCTAAGCTCTAACGGTAACCCGTCCCGCTATCTTGGCTCGGTTCAGACGTTCAGGAAGGAGGACAGTCGCAGTGCAGCTCTGCAGCTGCACTCGTGTTGAAACGGCGATATGACGGGCTTTGAACAACCCAGTTCCACACAAGATGCAACCCCCCCGGCGAGCACAAGCCTGCCATTTACTCCACTGCATTTCAGTTTGAATAGACGTCACCGTGCAACTGCCAGCCATGCTCCATGGTGACGCCCCTCCCCCCTTCCCCCCCAAAAAAACCTTCATCAATTTAGTCTGCTGACACAAAGCCAATCCATTATGCATCACATCCTCCCGTGTTCGGTCTCTTTCTCCCTCTTGGCTGCCCACCTCTTGCTCCCTGAAGACTTCAAAAGATATTCTCATCCCGTAGCAGCCACGATGACGAACAGATATTTTAGGATATCCTGAACATATGTACAGACAGATTAGAGTACCATCTGCACGACAGCAGGGGGATCCTTCACTCAACCGTTATTATGTTGAGCACCTTTTTTTTAACTCCTCTTACATCGTATCAACCAGAGATCTTCAGATCCCATTTCTTCTTCCCAATACCTGAACTTACATATCGGCTGATACCGGGTACTATAGCTGGCCAATATATCGATATTATATTGATATTGTGATATGAGAGGTCGATATTGTGTTAGATTTTGGATATCGTAATATGGCATAACCGTTGTCTTTTCCTGGTTTTAAAGGCTGCATTACAGTGAAGTGATGTCATTTTCTGAACTTACCAGACTGGTAACTGTTCTATTATTTGCCTTTACCCACTTAGTCATATCTACATTACTGATGATTATTTATCAAAAATCTCGTGTAAATATTTTGGGAAAGTACCAATAGTAAACACTACAATATCGTCTCTGCATCGATAGAGATATTTGGTCAAAAATATCTGATGATATTTGATTTTCTCCATATCGCCCAGCCCTACCGGGTACCAATCCAATACCAGCGCATTAAAAAATAAATAAATAAAATAAAGAGTACCATAATAAATGGTCCAAAATTACCTAAAAATGCTTTTTACTGAAAATTGATTAATTGTTAAAAGTAACTTTTCATGCAAAAATGGCAGAAAATGCTGCTTTTCAGCCTCTCAAATATGGAGGTTTCCTGCCATTTGCTGTCTTAGGTCATATTCAACTGAACAGCTTTCGGATTTGGACTGAAAAAACAAGATATTTAAAAGACTTCACTTTGGACTTTGAGAAACTAGGATTGACTATTCACTATTTCTTAGGGCTGGGCAATATATTGATATCGTGATAGGAGACTAGATATTGTCTTAGATTTTAGATATCGTCATGTCATTTGAATTGACAAGTGTTGTCTTTTCCTGCTTTTCAAGCTTGCATTACAGTAAAGTGATGTACTTTTCTAAACTTACCAGACTGTTCTCGCTGTTCTAATATTTGCCTTTTCCCCACTTAGACATAATGTCCACATTACTGATGATTATTTATCTAAAATCTAAGTGTGAAGATATTTTGTTAAAGCACCAATCATCAACCCTAGAATCTCGCCCCAATATCGATAGAGGTATTTGGTCAAGGATATCGTGATATCGGATTTTCTCCATATCGCCCAAACCTACCATTTAAGACCAAACAATTAAGTGAGAAAAAATAATCAGCCCTAAATGTAACAAAGTTTCTTGAGGTAGGACCCATAACCCCCCCGCCAAATAGGTCCACCTAGGGCAGCATCTCGTGGCCCTTATCCGAGAGCTCCTCGACTCCTCGGCTGAACTGGAAGTTGTTCCGTCTCTCCTCGTTGAAGGCCGTCTCAGAGCTCTTATTTATGCCCAGAGGGCCGAGCATCGGGGAGCTATAGAGAGCCGAAGTACCGCCCTTCTTCCGGTCCATGGGACCTTAATTCGGAAAAAATATGAACTAGAGTCAATTGAGAGATAATTATTATTTTTTGATCCCGTTTGAATTTAGCCATGGATTACACATATGACGTTCGTCAATTTAAAACATTATTTTTCAACCGAAGAAAGTCTCAGTTTATTGTTAAAACTGTCTAAGTATAAGACTGAAAATACGTAATTAGAAACACTACAAACTTCATGGATGACGTCTGGCTGAAGCTACGAGGTCTGTGTGTATGGTACCTCTGTGTGTGTGTGTGTGTGTGTGTGTGTGTGTGTGTGTGTGTGTGTGTGTCGTACGGGGGATGTAACGTTACTCTAATGAGCAGAGGATCTCTCTGCTGAGAACACTTGACTGGATAAAACCCAACAGTTAAGATAACGTTACATGTGCCGTGGAACAGAGCTAAGCTAGCTAGCTAGCGAGCAAGCCGAGCATCAAGCTAGGTGAGGTAGACTGTGTGAGATGGGAGATGTAGTCCACTGAGCGGTTTCACACTAAACTAAGTGGTACTACGACAAACCTACGGCTAACTGAGACTGTCTTTGGTTGAAAAATAATCTTAAATTGACGACTAACATCATATTTGTAATCCATGGCTCAATTCAAACGGGATCAATAAATAATTTGCCTCTCCCCGTTCACTATTGTTGATATTTCCCCCCCCCCCCGAGTTAAGGTCCCATGAGGTCCACCGGAAGGGGGAGGGACTTCGGCTCTCTATAGGCGAGGATCCAGAGAGCAGCCTTCCTGGAAGCCGTGCAGCTGAAGAGTTGCTAACTCCGCCCTAACAGCTGACGTAGTTTGATTTGATTTATTAGACCGTAACAGAAATAAATGCACAACAAGATGCCATCACAGTGACATTGCACATTTAACAGAACTGTCGAGGATAACACAAGAAAGTTACAAACTTATTTCCATTGTGGTCATGTGACGCTTCAGAGGAAAGGACATCTCATCCCTCTGAAACACATTTGGTCGTTGCCTCTGTCCTCAAGGGATTTCCTCGAGTCTCTCCCGTGCCTCCTCGGTGGGAGCAACGCGAGGAAGGGAAGCAAGTGGAGGACTCAAGGAGGCTATTTAATATCCAGGACACACCGACCAGACGGCCGACCGTTGACAGAAAAGCCAGTCGAGATGATCGGTGTCCCCGAGTTGGACCAAAAAGTGCCCCAGAACACACCGAAGAGACGTAACACGTCTCTGTAACAGCAGGCAGCGCTACTCTGTATTGTTGCCCAAAAAATGAAAACCGACAGCTGATTGGACGAACACGTCACATGGGTCTGTTTTCTCCCTGGAAATTCAAAGCCAGACGTCATGGCGGCTAGTTGAAAATACGATCTCATATTGGACTAAAATAGTTCACGGGAACAGGTTTCTGAGAACATGTTAAGGAACACGCCGACTTATTGGGAATTTATCTTATTCACCGTAACCCCCAGAGTTAGACAAGTCCATACATACCCTTCTCATCTCCGTGCGTGCTGTAATGCTGTCTGACGGCTCCAGCGGCATCAGGCCAGCACAGAACATGGAGGTGAATGGTTCCAGTAATCCTACTGCTCCCAATAAGTGACAAAATAACACCAACATGTTCCTATTTACATGTTGTGATTTGTAGTCACAGAGTGTACAAAAAAATAACGTAACATGAGACACAGCCGTCTTCTACCCGTAAACAAACCGGGAACTATATTCTCAGGCGGAAGAATATAGTACTTGGGCGGAGTGATATGCTCGCAGCAAGCCTGTCTGATAATATAATTCCCGGTTTGTTTACTGTTAGAAGATGGCTGTGTCTTGTTACGTTGTTCTTTGTACACGCTGTTACTCTACAAATCACAACATGTAAATAGGAACATGTTGGAGTTATTTTGTCACTTTTGTCACAATTGGGAGCAGTAGGCTAGTTGGAACCAGTTACCTGCAGGATCTGTGCTAGGCTAAGCTAATGCTGGAGCCGTCAGACAGCATTACAGCACGCACGGAGATGAGAAGGGTATGTATGGACTTGTCTAACTCTGGGGGTTACGGTGAATAAGCTAAAGTCCCAATAAGTCGGCGTGTTCCTTTGAGAGAAATAGGCCGTGATACAGTTGCTGAATCGGTCTTCATTTCAGATCAACACAGGTCAGTTTAAAAGATTTATAGTGGGAAAGATAGATCCCATCAGGTCAGAGATTGTCTGTTACCGCTCTAAACCGACAGTTTAACGGTTTTTATTTTGTTATTTATTACTTTCGTTTCAGTTTGAATGAATGTCTTTTATTGACTTCAATATTTATATTTATTTCATTTAGCATGTTTTCATGGTTCAATACGGTTTTTTATTTTTATAATAAAGTTCAGCAGTGTTTTACCTCGAATGTCACGTTTGTTTTTATTCAGTATCAATTCTAAATACTATCGGTCGATTAATCTGTTATCGTCAAATACGGCCCAACCTAGCTATCGGTAAAATCCCCTATCGGTCTAGCTCTACTCGCCAGACTTCGGCCCTGTGTCCCGGCCTTAAGGGCTACGAGATGCAGTCTTCCACAAACCAAAAGGAAAACACAGCTCATAATACAAAGTCGTACCATCACTGAGCTCTGCTCCCGTTGCTCCGGTTGTGTTTAAGGAGAGTCAGGTGAGCGATCGCGCTCCGCCCGACTGACTCAACCTCAGCAGCTCATCTACCTTTGGCCTCTTATCAGCCTAACTAGATTAACTAGACACTCTGATAGTTCAAGTAAACACAAAGACACGGTCGGTTGCCTTTCTCTGAGTCCATGTTTGTGAGAAATTCTCCCCGCTGTGAAAAGCGCCTTAAGACGGATGGCATTTAGATTTGGATCAATATGATGATCGACCAGGAAGCAAGGTTTCCCCCCCATTTGCTTTTACTGGCCACAGTGTGGGAAGACCTGCGTCTGAAAGCTTATTGGAAATGGGTTGCTAGGCTACTGCTCAATATTTAGAGTAGCAGGATTGACTGCTGGCCCGCCTCCATCTCAAGAGGGAAGAGACAGTCCTACACAGTGCCGTTCAGTAGAAGAAAAACACACGGTTTAAAAGAAAAAGGAAGTGGGCTTTCGTCAGTTTGGTAGGGGTGTGACGAGATCTCGCGAGATTAAAACGTGACGAGACTTCTCGTCGAGGTGAAAAGTTTACATATTGTGTTCGTCTGTCACTCTTTCGCCATTTATTATTTCCGCAGGAAAACCAAAATGTTGCCACACAAATTTAAACGTGGCAGGGGGATCTTCAATAGTAATTCCACGCTCCATCACGCTGACATCACATCGCCTCGCGAGACAACTTTTCACCTCGACGAGAAATCTCGTCGAGTTCTCGTGAACCCAATCTCTCGATGTGTCTCGTCGAGTAAGCGTCTCGTCACACCCCTACTCTTTGGTCAATAAACCATTTCCTGAAGCTCGATTTCTTCGAATTCAGAACAAATAGTACACTTGAGTCATTGTACCATTAGTGCGATCATTAGTATGATAATAGGAGGCTGTGTGAGTGTGTACACACGCTGACTCATGTGTTGACTCATCAGATCCACTCCCTGCTCAGGTGAAGGGAGTGCCTCGGCCACCGTGGCTGAATAAATGAAGGACGAGAGGGTGTTGTGCGCCTGTGGTTCGACTGTAAGCAGAGCGACGGGTGGTTTCCCTCCGTCATACGGTATCACCGTGGAGTAAAGCGAAAGCTGCACAAACAAGTGAGTCAACAGTAGGGCCGTCCTCGACTAAAGACATTCTTTGACGACTTAACACTCACATGATTTTGTCGACTAATCCATCAGTCGATTTAAATCGACTGATCTGTGAGCTTTAAGTGGTCGTTGGAAGTAGAAAAATGAAAAAACATGAAGCAGTCCATTTAACATCTGTAAAACTGAGTATCACGCAAAAACACCACTTTAAAATACTGTGTTTACCAGAGATGGGCTCATTAGTTTCTTGGAAATAAATTGTTTCTGTAGTATTTTTCTTAGTAAGCTTACAAAGAGATAGAAGTAGATAAAAAAAAAAAAACAACAAAAAATAAAAGCTGAGGCGGGAAAATAGTTGTTGGTCTCACCAAACAAAAACACCCCATTACATTATTACGTCAGATCACAGAAACATTACATCCTGGCAAACACACACACTACATACAGTGTATAATACTCTACTTGTAGAAAGGTGCAGGTTAGTGCCAGAGATGTATAGTAACAAAGTAGAACTACTTCACTACTGTACTTAAATATTAAACGGCTGTACTGTATCTGTACTCTACTGGCAACACGGCATCATGACTTTGCGGAAACATACACGGCACTTTCCTAAAGCCAAATGGCGTGCAATATGGACGCATTTTGAACTCTTCACGTGTTTGTCTACGCTGTATACAGCGGATAAACATACACGCTACGTGCCACGCTATCGCGAGAACACATGTAATAAAAAATAAATACATTTTAAAACAACACACACACACACACACACACACACTCTCCTGGGTGACAGTCCTGTGTTTTACCCCTCCGTGGACTTCCGTCCTTTCATACTACTCCCTATGGCGATAATTCACACGTAATGTTAGTCGATGGAGACCAAATGGCCTTGATAAACGCGCTAAAAAAAGCGATTATGCGTCTTGATAACACACCAAAATGGCATACGAATTGGCGTGTCATACGCCACTTTATGAGATCAGTCTGCTACTGGAGTATTATTTTCTCCTACTTCCATTTTTACTTCAGTACATATTTTCAATGAGTTGAATACTTTTACTCAGATACATTTTTTTATGCGCTGCATCGCTACTCGTTGCTGTATATACGTGGAGACTTCCAGCGTGTGTAGTTACGGCTACGTTAGTTAACGTACAGACGTCAGACGATGCAAGTTTGTACTCTTTGTATTTAGCCATTGTTGCAACAGATTCAATGAGTTGTTTAAGTCTGCAGTGAGTCCTGCATGTTAACCGTTTGACCCTGTGATGTGAAGCTGCTAGTTTATCTGTATGTTGCTAGCTTGCTAACTTTCCTGTAGCTACATCACACATGTTACTAGCTAGTGTGCAATACGATTTTTGGGGGGGGGGGTTTTAATTGTTGCTGTGCTGGAGAGGATGTTCATTTTACTTGCACAGTGTGATAATTGTACATTTTATTTCAGTATTTGTTAAGTGATTAATAACCCACTGTTATATCAGATAATAGTAGTTAAAGTAGTAGTAGTGACATTAATGTACCTTTTGGGGGTTTATTTCATATATCCAGCCATGTACAGCTTGTATCTGCCTGTAATGCCTCTTAATACCACGTACAAAGTTGAACTCCAACAATATGATATTCAAACTTTTGACTGCTTTCTTTAATAATTACATAACACAATACTTTTACTTTTACCTTCAGTACTTGAGTAGTACATTTTAAAATAAACTACTTGCAATACTTAAGTACAAAACAGGTTGAATACGCTAGTACTTCTACTTAAGTGGGGTGCTTAAAGATCACTTTCTTGATAGAGCAATTGTACTTTTACTCAAGTATGGGTCTCTAGTACTTTATACATGTCTGGTTAGTGCAGTTATTGAATTAGTTTTATTGCACAAGTATAAAAGATCTCATCGACCATACGGAGAAAAAGATCGGAGGACACAAAAAGCCAAAACAGAAGCAGAAAAAAAACCCCGAAAGAATCAGTGTTCAAAATGTCAAATAATCAGTAAGCGGAGAAAGCGAGAGAGACATGAGAAGCTCTCTCGTCTTCAGGATGTGCGTCTGATCGGACACGAGAGACGTGCACGAGGGACGCAGGCAGCCGACTAAAGCGAGGCCACGCAGAGAGGCCTTTTGATGGGATACCCACTCTAGTGGATTCATGCTTGGCAGGGTCAAAAAAAGCTGGGCTGTACTTTCCATCACATAGTCCATTCGGAATCTGGCACAGCCCTCAAACCAGACAGACCGACAGCGGAGCCAAAAAGGCCGATAATACACGTTACCATGGGTCCACTTATCACAAAGCTTTGAAGAGTATCAACATATCCAACAGGGCTGACAAAATCCTTCGAGTCATAAGAATTTCTTCCACATTTTGATTCTAGCGATTAGTCAGGAATTAGCTTTGAGTTAGTCATATAAAAAAATAAAAAATCCTTAAAAACTTCATCACTCATCACTGCAGGTGAATAACTGGGTTATGCCAGTTCTCCCCGTATATGTGAGCAGGTAAGGCCAGCTACACACCGGCTGCGTGGCGTGACAGTTTATATTTCAGCTCCCATGGTAACAGGTTAGAGCGTGCACGCACGTCTATGGGTGGGTACCGAACGTCGATACTTTTATGGTATTGGAAAAAAAAAAATACTCCAATCTATGAGTGTCACAAAATTCTCTTTCGGTGCCAAATTTTGGTTCCAAAAGTGTACACAGACACAAACACACAGACACAGTTTGCTGCTATATGATATTAATGTCCAGTTGAAAGCGGTCATGGTGCTGTTGACGTTACACTTCCTCTTAGACAAGCAGGCACAACGGTGGTTTTTCTGCCCTTTTAATAATGTTACTCTGAGTGAGCAGTTTTACCAGAATTTTTTAATTTTGAGAACTTTTGATTTACAATTAAGGTGGAAAATAAAAGCTTTGTGTTTAATGTATTTTTGTTGATGTTGAAATTGATTTTAAAACATAGCCTATGGTATCGGAAAAAAAGTATCGTTAGGAATCGTTATCAAAACCGAGGTATCGAAATAGGCACAGGATCGAAAGATTCTGAACGATACCCAGCCCTACGTACGTCTCAGGCGCTGCTCGAGCCGCGCTGAAAACGCGTGCGGGCTAGAAATAGAACCGACGCCTATTTTTCACGAGACACGCAAGAGTGTTTGAAGCATTTCCAGACAAAATAGAATAGGAAAAGATGTTTATGTCATTTAGACATGAATACATATTAATAAATGGCATGTTGATGTTTTAAAGTCTCTAGGTTTTGATATAAATGCAGATATACAGTACAGGCCAAAAGTTTGGACACACCTTCTCATTCAATGTGTTTCCTTTTTATTTTCATGACTATTTACATTGTAGATTCTCACTGAAGGCATCAAAACTATGAATGAACACATATGGAATTATGTACTTAACAAAAAACATGTCTTATATTTTAGATTCTTCAAAGTAGCCACCCTTTGTTTTTTTATTAAGGGAATAAATTCCACTAATTAACCCTGACAAAGCACACCTGTGAAGGTAAAACCATTTCAGGTGACTACCTCATGAAGCTCATTGAGAGAACACCAAGGGTTTGCAGAGTTATCAAAAAAAAGCAAAGGGTGGCTACTTTGAAGAATCTAAAATATAAGACATGTTTTCAGTTATTTCACACTTTTTTGTTAAGTACATAATTCCATATGTGTTCATTCATAGTTTTGATGCCTTCAGTGAGAATCTACAATGTAAATAGTCATGAAAATAAAGGCAACACATTGAATAAGAAGGTGTGTCCAAACTTTTGGCCTGTACTGTATATTTAAAACAAAAATAAAAAGATTCTCTTTATTGCACCTAATATTTACAGAAGGAAATATTCTTGAGCCTATTGTGCCGTCAATACTGCCGACGTTGTCTTTGCTGTAATCAGATCAGTATGTGTAATATCTCTCTCTCTCTCTCATCAATGGGAAACATACATGTGTCCAGACAAGGCTAGCAGCAGTCCGCGTCAGACACCTTTCTGGTGTGTAAAGACGCAGCTGACACGCCACGCTCACGCCACACAGCTAGCGCATAACCGGCCTAAGAATTGGAAAAATGCCGGAGGACTAACTCTACCTGCGGTACAGTAGGTGGCGATCTGCCAACGTACAACTGGCTTTTTCTTCCGGTTGACCCAAGTCAACGTTACACCAAATCGGCCAACAACAACTTAATGTTTCACCGACTTCGTTAGCTAACATTAACTTTATCAAGCGGGGGCGGTTGGGTCCCTCCACTTTGTGACAGACAGACATCTGTCTAGCCATCTCACGATGTCTGCTGCTGCCGCCGCCGCCGCCGCCTCGGCGGGGAGTAAAACAGACGGGCTCCATTCTGCCGATGGCCCGCTGATTCGGGCAACACGGTTTTGTTGTATGGTATCAGAGAAACATCTACGACTCCAGCGCTGACTGTTCAAAAACCGCTCCAGCCGAGTGGGGAGGGGCAGTTGAAGCACCGATCATAGCCCAGGCAAGGTGTCTACATGGAGGAATAACCCAGATACTGAAGGAGTTCTCTACCTTTGTTAACCAGTAGGGGTGGGGGAAAAATAAAATAGATACAGCAAAGTATTGCAATGTTTTCCGCGGCAACACTGTATCGATACACAGACGCCAAGTACCGATCTTTTACGATATGTGTTGGTCAGTCTGTCTGCTTTTGCAGCAATACAATTGAAGTGAGATGAACAAAGAGAAAAGTATCTTTTATGAATGATGAAAACAGAGGTTGACAAAGTTTCCTTTTGGAGACATCATTTGAAACTGGGAAAAATCTGAAGTTGGAAAAAAGGTAATAAATTACAATATATCGCAGAATATTGCAATATGTTTAAAATCGCAATAATATTGTATCGTGATGCCTCTGGTGCTTCCCACCCCTATTAACCGGGCTATTAGAACTCTGATTTCGGAGTATTGCCTTAACCCGAATATAATCGTTTTTTAAACTGCATGTAAACACCGTAGCAGAGAATGACTGGTGCCCCTTGAGCAGATATAATGCTGTCGGTTTGGAGGCCTTAGTAGCCAACACACACACGTGCACACAGCTGTAGTTGCCTGTGTTCAGATGTTCCAACCACAAACTTTACATTTATGCGTCATTTGGTTAACCCAAAAAAGGTATGCAAAATGGACACGGGGAACTAACCTTTGGTCTTAATTTAACGGTTGGTCTTTGGTAATAAAAAGAAACCGTAAACCCTTTGGACACACTAAAGGAATTTGAAAGACTTATTTTGTTGAGTTTATAAAGTCCCAAAACTTAACTGAAGTTGAATAATACAATTCTACAGAAAATATATCACGGGACATTTCTAAAGAAGAATGGACATCACATGTCAGCCAGTCAGTCTGACATGTGATGTCCATTCCTTTCCATTCCTTGTGCTTAAGGAAGCACATAACATGGATCACTGAAATGGCCAATTTGCGTGACATCCTGTTGCGTTATTTAACCCCCCAAAATGCGCAGTGGACTTGGGGAACCAACCTTTGGTGTTATTTGAATTGTTGAGGTCTTTGGTTACAAAAAGGACACAGAGTAGAATGGCACGAGCCGCCTTGGTTACATAATTATAAGAGAGTTTTCATAAAGAGTAGCCAACAGGTTTTGCATTGATGTCATGAATTACTATTTCCACCTTCCTGCGGCAGACACAAACCACCCAGAGCAATTTGATATTATTTGAAGCTTCTCTTCTGTTGTTGCTGAGATTAAATGAAATTTCGGCGCTGGTCACGACAGCGTGTGGGAGTAGGAGATTCCTCGGCGCAACAACAAAAATAAAGTAGGCAGCAGCCTCAAGTGCTTCTTTTCTCTTTCAAGTAGCCTGGTGCTGTGAATAGAAAGAAAACCGAAAGCATGGGACTCAGACTGTCCAGAAGACCTTTCTCATGCCTTCATCTCTTTTCCTTTCTAGCACATTCAACGTTTTAAGCTTTTGGCACAATGGTTTGTGGGGCATTCATGGCACTTTAACCCTTAAACCAGGGTGGGGTCAAACTCAACTTCTCTAAAGAGCCACACCGGAAAATGAGAATTGCATTAAAAAAAAAAAGTGAACAAACCGACTAATTGGGACTTTGTCATATTCCCCGTATCCCCCAGAGTTAGATAAGTCCATACATACCCTTCTCATCTCTGTCTGGCGCACTAATAAAAGAACCTTGAACCCTAAATGAAGCAGGCTTAAAAAGAGATCCTTTGTCAATATTTATCTAAGTCGGTATCATAATGTTAGCAGTATTTTTATTTATTTATTCAGGGGAGGTTCACTGAGACGCAGCCTCTTTTAGCAGGAACGCCCTGATCACATTCACACAGTTCCACATCCATACCTGGGAGCTGCCCAGTACAACCACAGTCTGATCTGCTGGGAGCTGCCCAGTACAACCACAGTCTGATCTGCTGGGAGCTGCCCAGTACAACCACAGTCTGATCTGCTGGGAGCTGCCCAGTACAACCACAGTCTGATCTGCTGGGAGCTGCCCAGTACAACCACAGTCTGATCTGCTGGGAGCTGCCCAGTACAACCACATTCTGATCTGCTGGGAGCTGCCCAGTACAACCAGTCTGATCTGCTGGGAGCTGCCCAGTACAACCACAGTCTGATCTGCTGGCCACTGAGCAGCTCCACTGGAGCAGGTTGGGGGTTAAGGGCCTTGCTCAAGGGGCACCTCAGTGGTGGTGATGAGGGAGGGACAAGCGCTGCTTCTCTAACCTTTAGACCACCACTGTGTACGTGTGAAAAAACGGTTTAAAACTTCCCTACATCTTACCGCCTCCTCACAGGCACGCAGAAAAACTCCCAATAATCTCCAGATTTTCTCCATATCATCCAGCCCTATTCCACATACAAACACCAAGAGTATAGAAGCAGATTGATAAAATACTTCTTTAATTGAAAACAAGTGAAAGGAAAGTTTTAACTTCCCACACGGACGAAGACACTGAGTCAGGCCTCCAGAAAAGCTGGTTCTTCTTCACAGCAGTGGAACAGTTTCCTGTATGCACAACCTTTATGATCAAGAGTTTCCTGTTTAACTGGCCAGCTTCCTTATTTACAGAAGACATCTCTGTGCATTATGAGGTTTTGGTGCAGCTTCTGGGCCATTTTGGGCAGCACCCTAAGCCGAATGAACGTCACTAAAAAGACTTTACTCAGATCTAATGACTGTAGTTGGACTTCTTAAGCTTTTTTAGTTTTGCCTTTAAGCTTTCTGAGTGTTACAGATCAATGATCGGCTCTAGCTTTTCCAACGTTTTAGACACAGATATGGTGGTAATAACAGTCCCAAATTATGTGAAAAAGAGACGTCGAATGGCCAAAAAGAGACCCAACACGACTACAAAGAGCCCCACAAAATGAATGGGGGAAATTGCATTTTTTTTATTTATTTTTTTTTATGAAAAACATAACATTTTCTTGAGGAAGGATGCCTAACCCCCTTGCCAAATACATGCTCCTAAGTCTTCCAACGCCAGGGAAAACACGGCAGTACATTCTGTGAAATCTAGAAGTGCTGAGAGAGATTCACAGCAAGCGTCAGACACCGTAACATTTTGTCCTATCAGTATTATCCATCGTTCATACACATTTTTACCAATTCATTTCCATGCCTTTGGAGGTACATTTTCATGACCAGACGTTCTCTGAAACGTGTACATATGAGAAATAAGAATAAAAAATATACACATCCTGAAATTAACCACAAGCTATATGGTTGGATACAAAATAAACATGTATTCAACGCTGACACCAGTAAGATGTTAACAAAATAACCTTGGGGAAAAAAACTTTTTAGAAAGAAAAGTCGACAAAAACGTTGAATTGTTTAAAAAAAAAAAAAAAAAAAAAAAAAAAGAAAAGCCCAGAAAAGTAGAGGTGTGAATCTTCACTGATCTTCCGATTCGATTAAGATCATCATGTCAGCGATTCAATATCTCGATGCGTCAAATAAATGTTTCTATTAAAGCCATGTAGGATATTTAATTCACAGCTTTTCAAGCTTCAAAAACCAAACATTTTGCAGTGCTCTAATACTAAATAAGTTGGATACATAAAACTATACAGCACTGAACACGGCACTTCCTGAATGTGCAAAACATACCAGAATATGTAAACAGAAATGTTGTTAGGCCTACGTTAAACTGTAAACAGAAATAATTGATTATGAGCCCGGCCTATTATCGATGCAGCATCGTCCACGATTTGATGCATCGATTATTTGATTAATTTCAACACCTCTACAGAAAAGGATGATTTGGGGGTTGTAATCACCCTGTAAATTACGCCTATGGTTCCAGCACCTTCATTTTCCTCAGAAAAAACAAACACCCACATAAGCACTGACCCTCCAAACTAGAAGAGTAGTTTTCCCTTCATGGTTAATTTAAGTCATTTGTTTGTCTTCCAGCAGGAAGTATACAAAAACAGACAGGAGACACACACACACACACACGCGCACTAGTTCCTTCTCAGTAAACTGAATATCTTTGAGTTGTAGACAAAACGAGACATTTGAGGACATCATCTTGGGCTTTTTGGGAAAAAAATGAACCACATTTTTCACCACTTTGACATTTTATAAACCAAACAACTAACAGAAGAAAACAAACCTATTAAAATGACAATGAAAATGACGGGCTGTGTTCAATTGAAGAAGTTCTTAGTCGACTAACACTCATTCAACTGTATCGACTAATCGATTAGTTGATTTAAAATCGACAGGTCTGTAAATCCGAGTTGCTCCACAAAGAGTTATGCAAAAGGACGCATATATTGAATAAGATAACGCCTCCTTTGCATATTTAAACACATTTCAGAAAACGTGTAATACAACAAAAAATTACCTTAATGAAAGTAATCAAAGTAAGTTTCACGGTGATATCTGTTAGGTCAAATTCTTGTGTTTACCAGAGATGTGCTCGTACGTTTCTTGGAAATAAGTCATTCAGCATGAAAAAAAGCATCAAACATGACTAATGGACTAAAGAGATCTAATGGAGCTTTTCCATTACATGGTCCCTGCTTGACTCGACTTTTTTGGTTTTCCATTACGAAAAAAAGTCCCTTGTACCTGCTAACAGGTACTTTTTTGAGGCGAGCCGAGAAGGTGACGGGAAACCCTGCAGGCTGCTGATTTGTCGGAAAGATAGTCACTGATCACTGCATTGCTAGCGACAGACAGCATTTTTAAATAGTTTAGCCAGCTGTGTTTTTTGCTGCCTCCAGCTTTCTCCGTAGCATATGCTATATACAAGTGGCCTGATGTGAATACTTGTGCGCTGGTGTGTGCATGTGTGTGTAGCTGGTGAGCGAGGGAGAAGTGAGAGAGTGCCGGCGATTAGCTCGGCAGCGAGTAGTGACTCTAGAGTCATATAGTGAGAAAAACAAAGTTAACCATCTTGTTGATTTCATGTTGTTTACGGAGAAGGAGAACCAGGAAATGAGTCGGGGGAAATGCAACGCTACCAAGCCACGCCCACGTCAGTCGCTATGACGACCAGCCACACTGAGGCGCTACTAAAATCTGCAACGGAAAAGGGACGCACAGTGCGCCAAGTCGAGGCGAGTCGAGCAGGTACCATGTAGGGCTGTCCTCGACTAAAGAAATTCTTAGTCGACTAACACTTCTACGATTTTGTCGACTAATCGATTAGTTGATTTAATTGACAGAGCTGTGCGCTTTGAGAGGTGGTTAAGACTAGAAAAGCACAATATAAATGTAGTTAATTAACCATCTGTAAAACTGGAACTTATTCATGCTAAATTACTTATTTCCAAGAAACTTCTGAGCACATTTATAGTAAACACAAGATTTAAAGTGGTGCTTTTGCAGGATTAATTGTGGAGAAACTCAGTGTTACAGATGGTTAATTAACTACATTTATATTGTGCTTTTCTAGTCTTAACCACCTCTCAAAGCGCACAGCTCTGTCAATTAAATCAACTAATCGATTAGTCGAAAAAATCGTATAAGGGTTAGTAGACTAAGAATATCTTTAGTCGAGGACAGCCCTACTTGCAGCATTTCGTCCATCCATCACACTCTCTCACCGTGACCGGAGCGCCTGCCAGGCGGCGTCTACGTCGGCGTACAGGTTCTTCTCCGAGGGTTTCCCAGAGCTGGCGCCGTAGCCAGAGTAGTCGTAGGAGAAGACGTTGCAGTTGATGCGCGACCCCAGGCCGATGTAGAAGCTGCTCATCTGGCCCAAGTCCACCGCGTTGCCGTGGGAGAACAGCAGCGTGTACCGGGCGCTGGGCGAGCAGCGGACAAACATGCAGGCGATGCGGTTCCCTCTTGTGGTGCGGGTCATGAAGCACTCGATGGCGTCCTTCTCGCGGGACGAGTACTGCCAGTCGGCGCGTTCGGAGAGGTGCAGCGTCCAGCGGCTGCCGCTGTCGTCGGAGATGAGGCTGTAGGTGGGCTCGGGCGGCAGGAAGGCCAGCTTAGAGGCGATCTTACTCGGGCACGGAGGACAGCAGAACAGGCAACAGAGCTCGCTGAGGGATAGGTGGTTCATCCTCAAAACACTGTGGAAAGAAAGAAAGAAAGAAAGAGAGTTATGCTAGAAAACAACTAAGACTATTATCTAACCAAAAACACAGAGAACCCCATGAGAGTCAAATACGGGTCCAATACCATCAGGCACTAAAATATTACAAAACACTAATCAATAAGAAAAAAAAGAGCTTTACAGATCTTAAGAACTTAACAAAATAGAAGAAGCCATTGACCAAAACGTCTTCTGGAATTTGTGGAATAAATTCAGTCCAAAACAAACTAAAGATAAATTAACAATACAAAATGGTTTGATCTGGAGAAATCACTTTGAATTTTTGTATAAGAATATTGATTATAGTGTAATCACCCCCAACAACACTCAGTCATTTAAAATCTTCACCAGTTAGAGGAAAAGGTGAAAGACTACCAAAACCCCCTAGATACAGAAATAACACTAATAGAAATACAGAGCCAACTGCAGGCTCTGAAGGCTGGAAAGACTTGTGGAGTGGACAGCATCTGCCCTGAGATGCTAAAGCACAGTAGCCCTACACTGCAGGCAACCCTCCACAAGCTGTTCAACCTTGTTCTGGAGTCTGGTTATTTTCCTGAGATCTGGAACCTTTGACTCATCACCCCTATTTTCAAAAATGGCGACAGATTGGACCCTAACAATTACAGAGGCATTTGTGTGAACAGTAGTCTGGGGAAGGTTTTCTGCAGTATCATTAATGCCAGAATACTGTCCTTCCTCACCAAGCACAATGTCTTAAGTAAAAATCAAATTGGCTTTTTACCAAAATATCGTACATCAGACCACATCTACACTCTGCCCACCCTTATTAAAAAAATACACCAAAATTAAAAAATGGGAAAATATTTGCATGTTTTATAGACTTAAAAAAACTTTTGACTCAATATGGCACGATGGGCTTTTTTTATAAACTTATTGAAAGCGGTGTAGGGGGTAAAGTCTATGACACTATTAAATCACTGTACACAGAAAATAAATGCAGTAAAAATTGGCTCAAAAAGAACAGAATTATTTAAACAAGGGCGTGGAGTGAGACAGGGACGCAGTTTGAGTCCAACACTGTTTAACATTTACATCAATGAACTAGCAGTGATGTTGGAACAATCTGCTGCCCCAGGTCTCACACTTCATGATACCAACATCAAGTTCCTGCTCTATGCCGATGATCTGGTTCTGTTGTCCCCAACAGAAGAGGGTTTACAACAGAGCCTGTCTGACCTAGAGCAGTACTGTCAGAAATGGGCACTGACAGTCAATCTGAAAAAGACCAGTGTTATGGTATTTCAGAGGAGAGCCAGATCTCGGGTAAATAGAGTTACAACTTCACTCTGGGCAACACCAGACTAGAACAAAAGGGATCATATAATTACTTAGGGATTGAAATTAGTGCATCAGGGAGTTTCAACCTGGCCATAAACACACTATGTAATAAAGCTCGGCGAGCTTTGTATGCAATCAAATGCAAATTTGGAAAAAAACAAAAATCCCCCCAAGAATTTGGCTACAAATCTACAATTTTCTGATAACACCAATAATGCTTTACGGAAGCGAAGTTTGGGGCCCGATTTCGAAACCAGAATTTAAAAACTGGGATAAAACTCCTACTGAAAAATTACAATTGGAATTCTGTAAAATGATTCTAAAAGTTTGCCCAAACACCCCAAACAATGCATGCCGAGCAGAACTCTGTATATTCCCTCTGGAAATTCAACTCCAAAAAAGGTCAATTAAATTTTGGCAGCATTTAAAATCAAGCTGATAAAAATTCCATTGCATACAAAGCTCTCCTGAGCAACCAGCAGTGTTCAGATGTCCACCCCCTCAACCAGCTGGCTCGGAGGTACACTGAGCTAAACACAGTCAGTAATAGACAGACAGGTAGAGAGAGAGAGACCGGTACACTGAGCCTCCGAGCCACCACAGACACAATCCTCAGTCTTCAATCAAAAGATTTGAAACTAAATTAAAAGAAGAGTATACATATATCAATCCCTGAACAGAGATATCAAATTGGCTGAATATCTCAAAACAAAAAATCCAAAAGAAATACAAATTTTAACAAAATACCGAGTCAGTGACCATTAGCTTGAAATTGAAAGAGGTCGACATTTAAAAGTGTGGAGACCAAGAGAGGAACGAGTCTGTACACACTGCCACCAGGATATCCAAACAAAATTACATTTCCTATGTAAATGTCCCAAAAAGGCTTAAGAACCAAAGAGCATCCTTTATTAGGGGAAGATAAAAACACAGCATGGCTAGCAGCTAAATAGGTCTTCTCTTGCCACAATACAAGGAACAATAAATAGAGAACTGTATAGATTATCATTTATTTAATTTATTATTTTAGTTATTTGTATTCTTTTTTTTATATACCGTTTCAATGTACCCTCTGAGGGAACGGCACAGAAGTTGTTTAGTATCTGCATTTATATCATAATTATATGTATGAGAGAGAGACACAGAGAAAATTTTTTTAAATAATTAATCAAGAATGTGATGCACCTTCCCCCCTAGAATCAATAATTTGAATTCATTTTAAACCAATGATAGATATATAATTCACCGCAATTGTATTGAAATATGGACTGGTCCAATATCCAAATCACAGGGGGGAGCAATCTCTGTTAATGGCAAAATATGTGTCAAACTGTTGTGAATGAAGTAGTGTGGGGCTGCAGAGACGTCCCAGCCTACAGACCCTACACTACAGACCCTACACTACAGACCCTACACTACAGACCCTATCCTACCCTACAAGGTTAATAATTTAATAAAAAATGAGAATGATACAAAAATGATCATTCCCTCCAATGATGAAACTAAATATTTTGTTTATACGGTATCGCCGACAGCGACTACATCATATCTTTATTCAGCAAAACAGAAAAGAAATTAAGAAAACCCATGTTATGTTCATCATTAAAAATAAAATAAATGTCGGACTGACACCTGATGCGCAGTCTTCTTAGAAAACTAAGAAATGTCTCGTGATACATCGCCTCTAGAAGAGGAGTCTTCGAACTTCTGTTTCCAATAAGAAAGAACGAAAAAACCATCGCAATACTCATTATCTTTTGCTATACTCTGAGAATGGAAATACAAATCAAATCGGCATCCACGTGTTGTGAGAAGAACCGAATCGGGACAAAGGCAGATCGTCCCAGCCCTACTGTAAAGAAATCCACGGTATCAGAAATAGGACTGTACACAAAAAACAATTTACAACAAGTAGTAGAAGTAGAACTACTGAGGTTATTGGACCCGTCCAGTTTAACTCCACATACTGTTGTGTTGATGTAGCTTATTGTCTAAATGTTCGCTTTCTTCCGAGTCGACTACTAAACGAACAGCTGTACCAAAAGCACCGCGGTGGGTCCGTTCCAAGCGTAGGTTGTTCGGACAGACCTGCCCCCACTGCTAAAAAGAAAAATCTTAAAAAAGGATACCCTGAAAATCTAAACGTTTTCTAGCAGAAGTGCTTTGGAGAACTAAGAATGAGAGAGAAAACAGATCTTCTCCCAAACAACTGAAACAGTCATTGCTTCTGCATCCCGTGCAGCGCGATCACAAGGAAAACACCACCAGGGCAGTTTCCCCACAGAACTCTAGAAAACAAACACCGTGTTGCCCTCGCTGGGTAGAAAAATAAAGCAGGGGCTTCTGGGACTCGGGGCTAAAGCCAGGCTGCTGTCCTTTTTATACACTTAACCCTTGTGTTGTCTTCTCGTGCTCCATGGGGTTTTAAGCCCCCCCCTCCAACGTCTTCTTCCAGGCAGACGTTGGGGGCAAAAAACACCGATAAACTCTTCCGTCGACCAGGAAACTTTCGGTTTTTCCTGGGTCAGAATATAAAAATAGAAACCTTTTTTTTTCTTCAACATTTTGGTCATCTTGACAATTTTGTCGCTTTTGTCACTTTACTTAATGTTTTTGAAGCTTTGACGTTTATTCCAATTTTTTGTCGTCACTATTTCCAAACTTGTCAATTTTTTCTGTGCTTTTTAACATTTGTTGCTTTTCCCCCTGCATGTTTTTGAATCTTTTTCCTAAATTTTTTGCCACTCTTTCATGAACATCTCATTAGTCTAGGAACATTTTACTAATGCTGTTAAAACCACAATGAAATGCTGCGTTATTGACTTTAGACCAGGTTTTTCTTGGTCAATGGCGCGATCACTTCCCATTGCCTCAAGATAGCAATATGCCCAGAATGCACCTGAACACACCTCCCTGTGAGACCAGCACACCCAGAATGCACCTGAACACACCTCCCTGTAAGACCAGCACACCCAGAATGCACCTGAACACACCTCCCTGTAAGACCAGCACACCCAGAATGCACCTGAACACACCTCCCTGTAAGACCAGCACACCCAGAATGCACCTGAACACACCTCCGTGTAAGACCAGGTGAATTTGCTATTTAAACGACGCGACCGCTGGACGGGAAACTCAACTGCGTCGGTCTTAAACTACCAAAGACACTTGCGTCGGGCTTTGCGCTGCGCCGGGTGCACAATAGGACCCCAAAATGTTCCAACTCAAACTTTATGACGGAGTAGAAATGAGGGTACCTGAAAATGTATGCATAACAAATTACAGAAACCGGAGTCTCTCCGCTAAGTTAATTACGGCATTTAGATTTAATATTTAAATGAATAATAGCCTCCACTTTCAGGATTAACTGTAATTTATCCAGTGTTTTCCCTAGGTTTATCAAAGACTTGCACCTAAGACTTATGTGGGGGGAAACCCTGACTCATTAAAGACCCTGTCCACGATGCCCGCTCAGGCAAGTGAAAATAAAATCTTAACATTGAACCCTGGCTAGTTCTTCTCTCTGCCTCGAGGCTGCCTGTCCACTCAGACAGTATTGACCTAAAAGCTTTCCGGTTTCACCCTGCAACTGGACCCCAGAACCTCAGGCTTCCCGTTAGATCTTCCAGGTGCTTTTGAGGGTCAGTGGCATTAGACGTGTCAGCAGAGCTCATTTTTATGACACCGAAGCTGAGAAAATGTCCTCAGGGAATGCCTTCTACACGTAAGGCACTTGACTCTGCATAACTACACGTGTACTTTTGAATAGAAACACATCAGCGTCAGGTTATGACAATGCGTTGTGGATTGTATTTCCATTGAAGGTGCTCCAAGTAATAAATTACACCCTGCAGTTACATCTTTACATGCTTTAATCTATGCAAATATGCAATCCTCTGCCAGGATACAGCAGCATGTTGCTAATTTCTTTCATTGTAGCTCCTCTAAAAAAACGCTTCGCAGGATGCAAAAAAAAAAAAAAAAAAAAAAAAAAATCAATCTTTCAATATCTACCTTTTCACTGTTGATGCATCTGTCACGTTAGTCCAAACAAACAAACAAACAAACAATCTTCCGATTCAAATTGATCTTTATTTTAAGTCATAACATTCAGAGATGGATCTTTTAAGAGGCTTTTAAGAGGCTGGGAATTTAGCTTATTCTCCATAACCCCCAGAGTTAGACTAGTCCATACATACCCTTCTCATCTCCGTGCGTGCTGTAATGCTGTCTGACGGCTCCAGCGGCATCAGGCCAGCACAGAACATGCAGGTGAATGGTTCCAGTAATCCTACCGCTCCCAATAAGTGACAAAATAACGCCAACATGTTCCTATTTACATGTTGTGATTTATAGAGTCACAGCGTGTACAAAAAACAACGTAACATGAGACACCGCCATCTTCTAACTGTAAACAAACCAGGAACTATATTCTCAGGCGGAAGAATATAGTACTTGGGCGGAGTGATATGCTCGCAGCAAGCCTGTCTGAGAATATAGTTCCCGGTTTGTTTACTGTCAAATGTAAATAGGAACATGTTGGCGTTATTTTGTCACTTTTGTCACAATTGGGAGCAGTAGGCTAGTTGGAACCATTCACCTGCAGGATCTGTGCTAGGCTAAGCTAATGCTGGAGCCGTCAGACAGCATTACAGCACGCACGGAGATGAGAAGGGTATGTATGGACTTGTCTAACTCTGGGGGTTACGGTGAATAAGCTAAAGTCCCAATAAGTCGGCGTGTTCCTTTAAAGCTAGAGTGAAGATATTGGTTTCATATTGAACTTGACAATCTCAGGAATCCATGACACGCTAAAGAACGCAAAGTTAGGAGACATTGTGGCAGAGAAGAAGGAAATCTCTCTCTGAGAGAGAGGTGTTGTAAATCAAATATCCCTTATCAAAAAGAAACAGAATTTAATCAAATAGGGACATCGTGAATCAGAATCAAATCGGTGGCTAAACCAAAAAGTACTTGAGCCGACTGATGTCATGAAGTGGCGTATGTACGACACGCCAATTCATATGCCATTATTAGCGTGTTATCAAGACGCATACTCGCCTTTTAGCATGTTTATCAGCTCGGTTTGGCCTCCATTGACTTAGATTACCTTGCGGTTGCGTGCGAATTGATGCCGTTGCGAGTAGAATGAAAATCTGCGTAGGGAGGTTGGTGGGGGGTGGAGGATGGGTCAAACAACGCAGGACTTTCACCCCGGAGACAGTGTCCTGCGAGTCACTCTAACGCTAAAGTCGCTTTCACGCCAAGTGGCATGTAGGTTTACATCCGCTGTATACAGCGTAGACATACGCGAGGATAGCTGAAAATGCCTACAGATAACACGCCAGTTGGCTTAAGAAAGTGTGCGTGCATGTTTATGTGAAGTCATGTTTTTTTTTGGGGGTCTCAATTGTTAAAGTAAACATTAACCGTGGTGAATTATAAAATATGAGTTGCATCTTGCTTATACAACTTACAGCACAAGTTCTGAGAACCTGATTTATATCCTAAACCAGAGTTGGTATTGTTCACTAACCTCAGATTTATTGCCAGGTGGGTAGCACTTAGGAATTTTTTAGTTTGGTGAATAGATATGACATATTTTAAACATTAATACCTCATTGATATTGAATCTGAAATGTAAACGACTGGGGAAATCATTGTCGATAGCCAGCCCTACTTACTCCTGTAAAAACTATGAATGATGATGCACAGTCTTCACGCCTCTTAGTTGCCTCCCTCGCCAGTTCTCTTCTTAAATTTCCTAAACTGCACTTGGCTAATTTACAGCCATTTTCATCGTTTTACCATTGTCAATACTTTACTACTTACTTTATTTATACTTCACTCTGAAGTATATCCAGAGCCTTGGAAATTGTGTGCCTCTGTCTGTCAGTGTGTGTGTGCCTTTGTCTGCAAGAGTGAGTGAGTGAGTGAGTGAGTGTCGGTCTGTGAAACCCTAATACATATTTTTCAAAAACCTTGTGATGGATTTGTTTGGACTAGTCTACATTTTTGGAGAAAGAGAGAAACAAATTGGCTAACCAGCTGTTGGATCTTCCAGACACGTGTTAAACCCACAAATCACCTGTCACATCTTGATTACACACACACACAAACACACGTGACTTACATTCAACGTAATTACCCGTGTGTCACTATGGTGTAATTTCTATAAACAATTGGCTGTGCCAGAGATGTCAGGTGAAAACATTTTACAGCCATTTGTGAGCTCTGAAAGCTACTTCTACAAGATGCTGTGACAATCAAAAAAAAAAAAAAAAAAAAAAAAGCAAAATGCATAGTAGAGGCTATTTGCTTCCTTTATTCCCCCCCCCCCAAATAATAATCCATAATCTTCCAGCAGTGGAGACCGAATGGAGCCCTGCAGTGATTTACCGTAAAATGGTGGTGGACAGGCAGCAAAATGTGTTCAGGGAGATTACAATGACTTTATGCTGGTTTGTGGAGGGTTAATTTCCTGTGGCTAGACATTGTATTGCCAAGTGTAATGGGGCCAGTTTAGCCAGCAACGCAAATCACGCAAATTTGCGCGTGTTTCCTACGAACAGACCAGGAAAATCGGTACAACGTTACCTGGACGGACACGGCCGTTGGACGCTTGTTTGGTTTCTTTCTATTTTTAACTGACAGTAGTCACCGTAGTCAGGGGTTATCTTCACACCAAGCCAGCTAACTTATCTTCTACTCGACGCCAGGAGATTGACAAGGTTATCCTCGGACAGATTATCCTCGGTTCCGTGTCCTAGCTAGGCTATTTGTTGGCGATGTCAGCTTCGTCCTCCGGGTCCAGACCAGGCAGCCTCCGAAATTGTCGTTTCGTCTTTCCTCTACTCGGTTTTTCCTCAAAGTACGGTCCTGAATGACAACAACGTCGATTCATTCACAATGTTCACGTCTATACAGCTTAATAGCGGCATGGGTACATTCAATAAAGGTCTAAAAAAAAAATGAACTTAATTATTTCCTCACGTCCGTGGTGGTTTGGCAATCAGTTCACAGTACCACCGCTTGCCTCGGAAACATCCCCGCTTTCGTTCTGCTTCTTGAGGAAGGAGGGGACGTGAATGATAGCACTACGGACCAATAGCGAAGAGGTTGATGAAACGAGCCCGCCAATGGTACGACGCGTGAACTTTTATGGGCGGTCCCTGTCGACGCCGCAGAGTGGTGGTGACCATTTTGATTGACGTTCATGAGAACCAATGGGAGATTACTATTGCGAGGCACAGTCCAATCGAGTACTCGAGATGTCAAAAATTCTACATGTAAACTAGCGTTGGGAATTGTTTATAATTTTAATTTCAACAAAAAAACATTTTTAATTTATTTGTAACCAATAAGCGTCTGTGTTTAACTACGTTTGAGAAAAAATTGGAGGATTCGTCTGTTTCCATGGTTTTGATTTGACCTCAGTGACGTTTTGTGACGCGCCGGTACTTCTTCCGGGTTAATGCTTTCTCCGTTCCATGGTTCCACGGCATGTGTTTTCGGATTTGTATACCCACATAACATGTGCAACTGAAAATTAGAAAATAAGATGAGCTCTCAGAAAGGTAATGTATCTCGGTCGCGAGGCCAGAAACATCAAAACAGCTTCGCCTTCAAACCTGACAAGTACGGAGCGACCGTCCAAGTGAAGGTGTGTGAACCTAGAAGTCACGTTAACGTGTCGTGTGCAACGTTAAGCAAGCCTGCATAACGTTCAATACTGAGCTCAACAAAAGACGCTTTTAAAGTTGTGATAAAGGTAACAATGCGCTGCTGTGTAGAGACGAGCGGGTATAAGTTAGCAGCAGGTTTGATATTCGCAGGATATTCGTTTTCGACCTACACCCATTCTGTGTCTTCAAAAAAATTCCACTACTTTACTAGTGTAGTATGTTGAGGACAGTTTAGGACCATAGACAGTATATAATGGACCAATAGACCCCGTTGCTCTGGACGGAGACCAGTGAAGGCTATTAGAAGCACTTTTCCGGTGATGGCCAGCTTTACTGCGCAGCCTCCAACTGACAGAGACAACGTAAATGTGACGTGAGCAACGTGTCTGAAAGTTGTAAGTCTTCTGGTAGCTGTGCCAAGAGAAATCTCAATCA